>NW_014040345.1:78022-96333 GCF_001186125.1 Sphaeroforma arctica JP610 | reverse complement strand
ATATATATATATATATAATAATAATATATATATATATATATATATATATGTGTGTGTGTGTGTGTGTGTGTATGTATATGTATGTATGTATATATATATATAAGTATAAATATATATATATATATATGGTGTGCGCGCGCGTGTGTGTGTTTGTGTCTACATGTGTGACTGTGTGTATATTCATTTATCGTTAGTTTTAAATAATCTTGCTGTTGTGGTAATTGTTCATGCCAATAAAGAACGCCCTACAATACTATTCAGGTGAGCTGTGCAAATAATAATTCGCCCTGTGGGGTTGCAAGCTGTGGCGTCGACGTCATTCTGAGGTAGAATTGAATACAACTGTACTTAAGTCCAGAATGGCGGTATCTATAAATAACCGTTCCATTTACAATGACCCCATTTGTTGCCCTGACGTCAATTATGTCGGGGTAAAATTGTTTTTCATGTAATATAGACATGAGTGAAGTTGTCACTATAATCACACAGGGACGAACATACGCAAATAAGGTATCACTAACACTGACAGTATGAAATGATGCACGTACCATGGGAGTATTGTGAACTCGACTCTCCGCGTGGTAGGGGTTTCCGGTCTGCTGCATTAATCAACACCGGTTAACTATTTGTATTTATAAGTAATGGATATGTGTAAGAGTGCGTTGACGCTTTCTGGAGGCTATTGGCATATTCAGATTACGTGTGCATTATCGGTCGCTATTCGGTTCACACATCTGTCCAGCTCAAGCTGTGTCCAGGGAAAAGTGCTAGACTGCGCTCGCCAATCAAGATCCACTAGCCACCGCAGAAACCCAAAGATTCAAAAAAGACAATTGCACCCATTTCAATATCTGGACCATTTCTACGATACTTCGGGAGTGCACTTAGAATACTCGACCGAAAATCACGGACCAGCAGAGTACATCTATATACAATCCACTACAAATTTAGGGCCATGGGGTCCAATTTTTGGTATAGTTGGTTTTGCCCTGAATTCCAAAATTGACACGACAGTGATATAAAAAACCGCGCAGAGCTGTGGACTGTGGCGGGTAAAACAATATTCGTCACAGTCGCAATACCTACAGAAACTGAAAATGCTAAAATATATTCTTTGCTATACGTTTTCATGATTTACACGATTCATATCGTACCGGTCTACTATTTAAAAAAAGCGCTGAAAGCGAAAACGTACTCCAAAGTAGTACATAAAATCTGAATCCGAAATATAAGTGCCGGGAATTTAAGGAGGTCACAACTTTGGGGTCTCGAAGAAGTTCAACCGGTGCCCTCAGTACATACCGAACTGCTGATGAATATTACGTTTTTTCGAAAAGGCGTAAATCTATTCTTTCAGGCAAAACATAGCCATGGGAAGCCAAGTGACTCCATTTACGTACTCTCTGTTTTCCTTGCCGACAACCCAGAGAGTTTATATACCACCGGCCTACCACATATCAGGAGCCAGCCTATAAACGCCCTATACAGTGTGGAATAGACTTGCCGTCCGCAAACATCGCAAACCTCGCCGACAGTCTCCGGCGGTGCAATAGCCTTCGCAAGACCAAGCACACCCTTCTTGACGCAGGACTCACGGGAGCTCAGGGTTCGGCTAGTAATAAATAAATAAAACTAAAATAGACTCCAGTCAGGTGCAACGGGAAAGCCATCATCGCCGACAGTTATTATTATGTGAATCTACACAATACGGCGCCACCATAACTATACAAGGTACATGCCATCAATAGCAGTGAGTGGCGTTGTTCTCTGCACTGGCTATGGAGGGTACCGGGAGCGATCCACCTCGCAAGCGGGAGAGGTCGGACTTCTCGCACATGCCCCCCTCCAAACGCGCGTTGATGATGTCGCAGAGTGGTAGTTCTAATTCTCCTAAGCGTAGCTCACCTACAGCATCGAAGAAGAACGCAAAGAATTCAACCAGCACAAACACGGCAGAAAAGAGAGATGTAAATCACGAGGTTAAAAGTGAAAGTGGTGCACCTGGTGTTAAGCGCGAAGACAGAGTCAAGCTGAGTAGTAGGTCGGTGACTGGACTGGAAGATATGCCCCAGGACGCCACCCCAGAGGAACCAGAAGAATGGGCGGGCATAGACATCGGCACACACAAGAAAAAGCAACTGGTATTAAAGATCGGATTCCAGAAAACTGAGTTACAGGCAGCGGAGACACGGTACAAGATGCAGGTCAAGAAGGTAGTTGATTCAACCTTCGTGTGTGATGGCGGTGCAATAGTTTGACTTGCTTTACGTTGCCGCAATGATAGGATGATACCATCGATGAATTCAGCTATACAGCATTGGTACAATCCGGCTTTTACAATAACTATATGTAGTTCGGTTTTTTACACTGCATGTGATCAGTTTTATTCACGTGATCAGTTTTATACACTCGCTCCGAATCTTCTGAGTTTCGCATATAGGTGAACAGGCGATACACCGTGAATTGCAGTGGGCTGCCGCAGCACTAGTCGTAAATGCGCTTGTGGACAATCAGTCAAGTGCACCAGTATACGAACCGTGTGTTCGCATCGATTTGGTTGGTTGGTGGCTCACTCTGTGTGTTTACGTTTAACTATATCCAATGAATCATCTGCTGACGAGGGGCGACTATAACGAATACTCAATACGAAGTTCTCAATTAATTCGCCTCGGCCATTACATGTGGTTACAAATACGATGTAAGTGTTTAGTAGAGTGCTGATCATGTTGGTACTTGAATCGGATGGATTTATTTCACCCACAGGTGAACCGTTTAGAACACGCCGTGGGGGTGATTGAAGGCCACTGGGAATCCTTGAGCATGGACCTGTTAGCGCAATACGCAAAAATCAATCCTAAGGCCACGCCTGAAGACCTGGAGCCAGACAAGTATTCCAACGCCGTCAGCAAGTACATTGGCGAGCTCAAGCTGCATGAAGGCACAGACAATATGCGAGAGGACGTGTTGCTTGGTAAGCGAGTGGTCTATGTCAGATGCGATGGTACCTGTATTCAGTGTATGAGCGCGTGTTGTTGTTGGTATAGTTTTGCTGCATAATAGTGTTGCCGTCAATGGTGTTTGGAATGTGTATGGATTCGTGTAGCTAACCAATGTGTTATATATATATATATATAGTATTCGGTGTTTCATCGGTGCTTGTTGGTATAAGAGCTTGCACTGACAGCTTCTACGTCTAAGGAGTAATGACACGTCTCCACAATGTGCGAAAGAACATCGAATGCAACCAGCGGGACACGGAACCTATTATACATTCCGATGACATGCACATATACACACAACACGGCGGATGAGAAACTACTGCACACTACTTCACAAGGCGGAGTGAGCGATACTGGCAACAAATGCACACAGCGGTGTGTGTCGCATTCACCTGACTGTGTTAGCTTGGCCGAGAAGAGCAGCACGCAACGGTCTTGGGCACATCTCTAGCCGATGTTGGCATAGTAATGAGACAACAACGGCGCATACGCCACCCCGAGGTGACATACTACTTACGTGTGGGACATCCCGAGAGTTGGTGTGTATTGTCGTACGCAAAGGCTGACGCAGTAGTCTGAAAGAGGCATCTGTGACTGTGTGGGGCTCAAAGAACGGAGATCGATTAGGGTTTAGGGTTAAAACTGAGTATGGCAATAGAAGCATTGTCATGAAAGTATGCGACAGATGCGTATGGGCACTCAGGCATACGGCAGCACAGACAGCACACCGAGTGAACGTAGCAGGGCACGCACGAGAGGTGAACCCTGACCGCAGAGATGTCGTCCATAGGTGATGCAGACTCCGCCCGGGGGGGATTGGATATGTTGATGCGCAGCATATACTGCTGTTAAAAATTGGGTGGCGCAAAGTACAGGATACATCACGGGCTATATATAGTGAAAATAGTGAACACGGGGAGTCACACGCAGCGAACGAGGGGCAAACGACGGATATAGGCAGCAAACATCGCATGCGTAGAACACCCCAGCGAAAGACTGTAGACGGGAATACACGGCACGGGCAGCTACTAACACCTGCGTCTGCAGTCGGGTGCTGATAGTTCTGTGTGTGCATGAGGGCGCTGTTAGTGTTTACGGTGACGACTAGCAGGCCGTCCAGCACACGAAAGAGTACAACAAAGATCATATGGTGTTAGGAAATAGATTGGTGCATACATTGTGTGTTGTCGTGCATGGTTTTTAAACATATATGGACGTATATGTGTACTTGCGTGAAGCTATATGTATACAGATGTATACTTTTTTTTTCTAGGGTGCTTCGTGGTACACTGGTATTTGGGGTTATGTTGTTATTTATATATATGGCATGGCAGCTTTGCTGCGTCGTTTCCAGTGCAGATGAATACTTATTCACTGTACGCCATATACAACAGCTGCATTACTGCGGAGTTACCAAGCGATACATGTGCGTATATATATAGCTCGCACACCCTATGCTAGTCCCTGCATAGATCTGCATAGATTTGTGATGTATGCGTCGCACTGGTTGTGCATGTGTGTACTTCCTCTGCGCTGTTGTTGACTAGTATATCCTACCTCTGTGTCGTTCCTTGCAGGTAAATGCACCGCGAGTCGTGACCTTGTGGCGCAGATCATCACACAGATAGAGGAGCAGTCGCTGGCCAACTACAAGCTGTACGAGCTGCTACGGGAACAATTTGAAGACGCTGAGGCATTCGATACCATCCGCAAAGACAACGAACAACTACACACCCACAACCGCACACTGCGCGAGCAAGTCAACGCGTTTGAGGCCAAGACACGCCACGCCATAGAAGAGCTGCACCGCGTCAGAGAGGTCACCACGGCCGCCGAAAACGGCAAGGAAGGGTATGAGCAGCGCATAGACACTCTGCTGGACGAGAAGGAGACGCTGTACCGACAGGTCAGGAAGCTCACGCAGCAGATCAAGGATGACGCCGACGCCAGAGGCAGGGAACGCGACACGCAGGCCAAGCACGACGCCGATGCACGCGCAATCAAGCACGACAACGCCGATGTCGACACCAAAGGTACGCGTGTGCGTGTGTAGCAAACACGTGCCAATATTCTTGTGTGTATGTGTGTGTACAGAAACGTGTGCGCGGGGACAGCGTGTTTTAATTGCTTGCGTGTGTTTCTATTTACAAGGCTCCCGAAAGTATGTACTCGTGTGTTGCGCATTCGACTGATGCGGACTATATGTGCATTACATTGTGATCTCAATAGCTGGGCTTCATGGCGCAGTATATTCTCGCTGTCAGTATTTCAAGTGTGTATATTCGTGTTGTGTGGATTTCGGCCGTTTTAGGGTTTTAACCCAAAACCCTAAAACGAATGATTGTCATTCAACGGAGCTGTGCAGTATCGAATTTCTGTGGTCAAGACTATGCGTCATACGTACCAGAGAACACAAATCAACACACCACAATACAACATCGACATCAACACATTACATCGCGCAACATACACATAACATGGAAACACATTGGACAAAACAATACAACAAATAAAAGAAATCCCACGACAAAAGAGAAATGCGGTGGGCAAAGAAGTACCCCAAGACACACTGCGGGAAGGCCGCAACTAGCCGTCTACATGACACCGTGCAACACAAGGGAAGGCAATGGCACACCACGCCCGACAGTGCCAACCAAAGCGCACAGACAACACACTACAGCTGCCTGCACATGTGACGAGGCACTTGCGGACATGGTGTTATAGACATGCGGTCAGTAGGCCATCTCAAATGTCTGGGCGGGCGAGTTATGTAGCGACTGGTGCCGCAACATGGCGTCTCGGCAAGCACGTGGTCTCCATTGCACACCACAGTAGTGGCTCTGTGCGACAAGGCACGATACTCTGTGTATTGGGTTTCGAATCAATAGGCCCCTCAACGCACTATAGCACAGCATGGTTGCGTGTGTTTGTGTGGTAGTTGCGCAGTACGACTACACCTCACACGCAAAATAACAACAAGAACAAAAGACAGCCATAATGGACACAGCATATTAATACAGTCCACGGTAAGATCATACCTATGAACAGCAGCACAATACGGCATCGGTTAACTAGTAGCATGACAAAAGGACAGCTGAAGCGTCATTACAGAGTGATGCACAGCAGCAGAAGAGTGTTGTGGTAATGGTTTATGGTTTACACCAGACGAACACGTTGCAAGATAGGGAGACACACTCGCGGACTATCAAATACGCATCCTAGGCAGTTTATATGCGTGTGGATGATAGCTGTCCGCTCTCAGCAGCGTGTGATATCGCTTACGCAAGCATATGGTTGCATTGACAAGTGTTATTAGATGTTCTTTGTAGGGGCTGTCACTTTCTTTTTCGAGGTACACGTGCCCTCTCTGCTTTGCGTATTGGGGATAAGTCTGTTCGGTATCATTAACTCAGTATGGTATGTTTTATTTGAGTAATATTCATGTGTGTGGGTGTGAATCCTTGCCCTCCATAACTATCCCTGTCGATGACTTGATACACTTGTACTCGCTGTATTCAGCTTATCTGTGGTTTTACTTGCGCCACACAGACACGAAGACGGGCAGCGACACTGCTACTCTCGCCTCCGACGAAATGCAGCAGAAATACACAGACGCTCTGCAAGAGAGTGCCAAACGCCTAGCCGAGATAGAACAACTGAGGACAGAACGGTCCAAAATCATGACGGAATTGGACAGGCTGCGGGTGGTGAAAGTACCGGAGAAGCAGATCACGGGCAGTCCCAGGTATCGCGTGGTGCTGGCGCAGTTGGCGGCGGTGTCCAAGCAGCTAACCGATCTCACGCGCACATACGAGCGCGCCCAGACCGAAGTGCAGCAGATGACCACCAACCGACGCACCGACTTTGAAATGGGCGAGGTGTGTGGATCTGCGTATATAATGTGTGAGAGAGGGTGATTCTCATGTTGTGTTGCATTATTTGCTGTTGCTGATATGGTATTTCAAGGATCATGAGTCTTGGTCTTAAAAATTAAATTAAATTTCTTCGCCCCGTAGAACTCACGCACACACAAACAAACCTGACCCATGATACGTAATTGGTTTCTCATGGTGGTTTGTGGATTTTCTCCTGTTTTGTGTTACGTCATTTGTTTCTCATGGTGGTTTGTGTTGGTGCTCCAGATTTGTGTATCATTAGTTTCTCATGGTCTGTGTATTATTATTTTTTGTGGTGGTTCTCCTGTTTTGTGTATTGTTAGTTTCCCATGGTGGTTTGTATTGGTGCTCTAGATTTGTGTATTATTAGTTTCTCATGGTTGTTTGTATAGGTTCTCCTGTTTTTGTGTATTATTAGTTTCTCATGGTTGTTTGTATAGGTTCTCCTGTTTTTGTGTATTATTAGTTTCTCATGGTTGTTTGTAATGGTTCGCCTGTTTTGTGTATTATTAGTTTCTCATGGTTGTTTGTATAGGTTCGCCTGTTTTGTGTATTATTAGTTTCTCATGGTTGTTTGTAATGGTTCGCCTGTTTTGTGTATTATTAGTTTCTCATGGTTGTTTGTAATGGTTCGCCTGTTTTCTGTATTGTTAGTTTCTCATGGGCCGTGCATTATTAGTTTCTCATGGTGGTTTGTGTTGGTTCTCCTGTGGCAGGTTGCGTTGATGGACTTGCGTGAGAAACATGCAAAGGAAATACTCCAGCACGAGCAAGAGATGGCTCTGTGCCGCCAGGAACGCGACAAGTTCAGGAGGAATTGCGAACAGCTGACACACACCAAGCAGGCCGAATTCACCAAGACAGCCACCACAGACCTGATCAAGAGCATGCAGGTGAGTAAGCGCCAACCTGCATAGCAAATGCGTACAAGCAGTCATCTGCATTCGCATTTATGCATCGCGTACATTTGTCGGGAATTTATATCTTGAGTATTTGTTTGTGTGTGTCCGTTGTGAAGGGCTTGCAGGTAGCTTTATGTTGGTTCCGACTGTATTTAATAACTCTTGTGTTGTTAAAAACAACTTTCCGCCCGCGCGTTGGCGGCAACAAGGCGTGGGTGGCCTACGTGACAAATATGTACAACCGTGTAATCAGGAGCGAGCGCCAATGCGACACCCCAATGCCATGCCCAACCGGATGCTGCGTAGCACAGTCTGTTATTGTCAGGGGATATGAAAATAAATCTTTTCGCTGCGAAGATTTGCCATTCAGACCAGTTAATGTTCACTAAAGACATACGTTCTAATGTACGGCATGATTACACGCCACGCGTTAGTATAAGATCTGTATACTTCATCCCTTTTTTAATATTTAATCCCATGTTATCTGTATACTTCATCCCTTATTGTCTTTGTTTTTAATCCCATGTTATCTGTATTTTCCAGTACATGTTTTCTGTATTTTCCATCACTATGTTATCTGAATTTTATTTATCACATGTTGTCTGTATATTTCATCAAATGTTATCTGTTTATTTTAGCAAATATTATCAGTGTATTTTGTCAGATGTTATCTGTATATTTCATCCCATATTTTCTGTATATTTCAATACCCTGTTTTCTGTATATTGCAATCTCGTGTAATATGTATGGTTTATCCCATGTTTGTGTACACTTGCATACCATATTTTCTGACTAACAAGTGTTTGTACTGGACGTGCAGTCTGCCACCAACATAATGATGAGCGACTTACAAAAGACGCGTGAAAGCAAAGAGAAGAAGAATGCCGAATTAGAAGACAAACTCAGCAAACCCACCAGCACCACAAATAGTAATAGTAAAGACCAATCGCGTGCCAGTGGCAGCGCCAGCGCATCATCGCGAGAGATAGAGAAGCTGCAGGAGCAGTTGCGAATAGAAAAGAACAAGGTACATCTACATGCGTACCAGCACTCCAATGGTCTCCCATTGGTGGATTTATGCTTGTGAGTTCCTCGGCGTCTGCGTATATTTGTTGTCTAAAATATCAAGCGTATTTATATTGTAGAAACCTAACTCTAGGTATGTGTAGTGTCACTTATATATCTCTACGCTCATTCTGAATAATTATCATGTTTGCATTGGTGTGTTAGTCCAAACTCGTTTGTATACTCATATGATGTTTTGACTAGATTTTTGTTGGTTTTATAATGAAAAATATGCTCAAATATATAGATATGTCAATGGATATCTGGATTAATGACTGTTTTATTGCATTTATTGCCGCTAGTGTCAGCACTACCCGAATGTATACTTGCGCATGGGCATATATGTGCATGTCTCCGCATGTGTACGGATTACTGGTGTGTAGATGGGTGCACTTGGGTGTGCTGTTTCATTTTGTCGGCGCAGGTATCATATGTGTTGTACAAACAATGGTCCATTTCCATGTGTACCCGTGGGCCAACATATGCGTGTGTACTGTTGTTCATGTTTTGCTATCCTCTGACAATAGTCTATTTCCATGTGGACCCGTGGGCTAACGTATGCGTATGTACTGTTGGTCATGTATTGCTATCCTCTGACAATAGTCCATTTCCATGTGTACCCGTGAGCCAACGTGTGCGATGTACTGTTGTTCATGTATTGCTATCCTCGGGCAATTGTCCATTTCCATGTGTACCCAAGGGACTACGTGTACGTATGTACTGTTGATCATGTATTGCTATCCTCTGACAATAGTCTATTTCCATGTGGACCCGTGGGCTAACGTATGCGTATGTACTGTTGGTCATGTATTGCTATCCTCGGACAATAGTCCACTTTGTACCCGTGGGCCAACGTATGCGTATGTACTGTTGATCATGTATTGCTATCATCTGCCAACAGTCTTCGCCAGACAGCTGTGAAATGTCTCATGATATCTGTCATTTGTCTCTTTCTCATAACATGTGTTCATTGCTTTGTTCTAACAATGCATGTGCTTATTCTCGCCACGTGTGCTTGTATTTTTCTCATGTCATCTGTGCTCTGGTGTACTCTGCCGTGTACTGTAGGTAAACGAAGTAAACACGTTGTTGACTGTCTATAAGTCGACATCTAAACTCAAGGACAGCACGCGCGACGCTCTGGTGGCCGAGCGCAAATTAATAGACCAGGTCAATGATCTCAAGAAACGACTGTACAAATGTAAGGAGGAGGAGAGGGACAGGGGCTCAGGCAAACTCGACAAGGCCACCGAAAAGGCCCTCAAACAGACCATCCAGGACAAGGTACCGTGACTCAACCCTCTGCAAATGCATTAAAGGTGCCCACAAGGCAATAGGCGTGCTCACTCACTCACTCACTTTCAATCAGCAGTACGACTTGGGTATAGCTACGCTACATCAAACATTGTGTATATATTATATGCGACTAGAAGTGGTTGGTCCTCAGAGGCTCGTTTCAAAGAGAGTTACCAGGAAATCTATCTACACATAGTAAAACTGCGATGCACGTGATCATTGGCCATCACTTTGTGTTTTGTTGGTAGGAAGTGAAAACTCAGCTGTTCCCATTCAGAACACCTAAGGCTCCCAACCCGATTGACACCTGCCTATATTTGGATATGTGAAGTCTAATGAATTTTAAGTACGTACAATATGTATTTCTGTGTATGTTCATGTATATATTTGATTTATACATATATCATGTAGCTCTAAGTGTATGTTCATGTAAATGTATATAATTTATACGACATAATGTAGTTTTATGTGAATGTTCATATTATGTATTTGTATGTGTATGTTCATGTGTATATATATAATTTATACGACATCATGTAGTTCTAAGTGTATTTTTTCTAGCAATTAAGCACAACTCTCATATGGCTTTACTTAAAACCATTTACATACTGTACATATTCACTCATATTTTCTTTCGTATCTACGCACAGGATGAAGAAATAACTATTTTCATGAACGAAATGGAATCTATCAGCAAATCCTATTATGAAGTGCAAGAACACAATGTACGATTACTCGAACAAATCACCAATCTGGAAGACAACAACGTAGTGTTGCTATCGTCAATGAACAAAACGGAAGCGGTAAGCCATTCCCAATAACTCTTCATGCGATGCTCTTTGTTATGGGGATGGGATGTATGGACCCTGGATAATACATTACATTCATTGTTAATGCTATTAGCTGTAGCTTGTGTTTATATCTATACATGTCATAATATCCGAGAAGTGTGAGTAGAAGTGTTGAATGATTGTAGTACACCGTTCATATTTATTTGAATGTTGAGTTGTTAAAAAAAACATAAACTGACCAGTTGCCTATACTCAAAACGCTGTACTTGTTTGCATCTTGGCGCTCTCATGCACAGACGTTAACAGATGTGGTAAGGCAAAGTCCAGCACGCCCGAAATTTTTGGCTTCTTTTCCTCCTGCGATTTGTTGTCAGTATTTATTGAAATTTTTATACCCACGTCAACAGGCTGTTTCATTCATTCCTCTCCAATTGATCCTGATTTTTATCGGTTTTGGATTTCTTTTCGTCGGCAGAGTGTCAAGTTACTGAACGAAGCGAAGAGCGAAGCCGACAACAAGGCTCTCCAACTCAAACACACCGTGGACACGTCGCACGCATTAGTCAGCGCACTCGAGGAACGAATCAAGGTATGACTACGTGCGTAGTGCCCCAGCAATTACCGTTTTTATATTTATTGTATGTATGTATGTAGGAATTTTTTAGCTGGAATATGTATATTGCGTAGTGGTTGCATTCAAAGTGTCAAGGTCGAGTGTGTGATTGTCATATTACTGTAGAACACGAAAGCCAACAATATCCAATTCGTAACCCTCTGCAGAGCATGAAAGACCAAATAACAATATTAGAGAAGGACTCGTGGACCAAACAACAGGCCCTGGACATCCACAAGAAGAAGTCCGTTGAGGCGCTGCAAGCGGAGTGCGAAGTCAAGCTGCTCCTCGCCCAGGTAGGTGTTGTGTGCACAGATTAAAGAGTACCTCTACCTTTACATATATAATTTTGCATCTTGTAGGGGCTAGTGGCATCCCTGTGTGTGACTATGTAAGTAAGCGCAAAGGGAATCACACTTATACTCATGCTGGATGCTTTGTTGTGTTATCAATTGATTTAAGTTCTTATACTAATTTGGTGTCTGCCTTCACGTCCCTCTTGTTGCAGGAGAAAGCACGCGCCGACGAATTAGATAAACTCGTTCAGACCAAGAATGAGGAAATACAGACCATCGAGCATCAAAAGAACCGCCTCCAGGTATGTTCGCAATGACGTTGTAGCGTACAACGCAATGGACAACCAAGTCTACGTCGCTACTTTCGCTTTGATTTGGTTTACAGTTCATTTGCGTGCGGAATGTATAGGCCTGCACCTGTGACCTGCGTTGATTTAGGGTTTATAGGCCTGCGCTTGTGATTTGCGTTGAAAGGATGTCCTGACACGCCAATGTATAGGCCTGTGCCTGTGACTTGCGTTGAAAGGATGTCCTGACACGACACGCCGGCACGTGGTCTTGAGCAACTTTTGCTCTTTTCCCATGACTCAATCCTTCAAGGGTCGATGCACGAGATTTTGGTGCTTATGCAGTACTTCCAGTGTTGATTTTTATTTTGTCTTTGAATCGCATATCTCTGGAATTTGTATGACTATGCATACCGTGAAAACGTTTAACAGTTTTTGAGCCATTCCTTGAGTCCTGTTTATTAAAACTTTGTACTGGCATTGTGTAGGAGAAAAAGAATAAGCTGGAGAAGCAGTTAAATCGAACCGGACCAAATGGAGAATCCGATGAAGTTAGCGAAAGAGATGTCCTCGAGGAAGAGATTAAGTCTTTGAAGGTATGTGTAGAACACGTATCACACTGCCCTCATCTCCACAAGGTCCATCGGCCGTGGCATTCCACTGCATATATAGTTGTGACGTAGTTAACAACCTTTCCACGGAATGTCATTTAATCAGTGTCACGTGATATGTAGTCACTCGTCTGAGTTGTCTGTAAAGGCTGGTTTGAGTAGGTGAGATTATTCAGTATGATGGGCAACGTGGTACTCTGATGTCCAACATTGACTCAGTGGGCGTAGAACAGGCACTTGCAGTCTGGAAAACAGGCACACGCATTTGCCGCCACTTGAAGCCTAGGAATTTCTGTTGCGGGCTGTGTGAAGATCGGGTGTGGCGTTGGTGTTCTTTCTGCGGAGGATGTGTCAGATTGCTTCTTCTTTTGTGCAAACGAACATACAATTTGTGCTTGTACAAGGATTCCTGAACTCTCCCCTGAGCTGTGTGTCAAATTCTGGTAGAGTCGTTGGCTATTGATGAGGGCATTTGGATTGATATTTGTATTATAAAATATGGTATGTTATTGCCCGTTGGTCACCGCGACGTATCAACGACTACAGCGCAACCTCTTTTTTGCCCTTAGAACTAATGCAATGATGTACTTCTTATCTGCAGGAGTTGGTTATGTGCACACTTTGCAAGAGGAGGAAAAAGAACACCATGCTAACCAAGTGCCAACATGTGTTCTGCAATGTTTGTATCACGGTAAGTAGACCCTTTGTTCCTGCTACGCTTAGCCACTATCTTTTGCTTATCGAGTCTTTTATGACACAGTTGTCGTTGCTTTATCTTCCCCGTACTTTAAAATATTGTTGTTATTGGAATCGATTTTAGCGTTTTAGGGAAATAGTGACTTTTCGATTCGTATCGCGAGTACCCGTCTGATATCGGGTTTGATTTATGTATTGTAGTACTATTTCAACAATCAGTTTGTTGCATGGCTTTCTGCTACGGTCAGATGTTTTAGGGTTTTGTACTTGAATGAAAGTATTTGATTATAAATTTCGTCTCTCACCTTTGTGGCTGCATCTCCCCAGGTAAAACTATCTGTTTCTACATTTTTGGTTGTTTTTTAATCACTTCTTGCGTATCAATATCGGTATCGACGACTCACGAGTCTTCCCGTTCAAAATGCATACTCATCGCAGTCTGCAAGCACAAGTCGCATGAATATTGGATTGGTAATGTTTATTGAACGGCACTCGTGATGGTCATGCGTTGAGTGAAACGTGACATGATCGCCATTGATTTCTCGCACTTTGAATCGGTTTTAACTATCGTATCCGTAGTTTTTATTATTATTTAATGTTTACTTGCTCATTCTTCTGCAGGATCGGTACGAGTCTCGTCAAAGGAAGTGTCCGAACTGCCTGGACCCTTTTGGCGCCAAGGACATCACCAGCATGTATTTGTTCTAGTTTACAGCCACTCCGTAAAAGTAGCGATGTACTCGTCGAGCTCGTGCGAATTCCCGCCATCGGTCATGGTTATGAGCTCTCCAGAAGAGATTTATACCAATTGCTAACGTCTGAATCAAGGCATATATAAAGTCAGTCAAAGCGATTGTAAGCACATTACCCAAAGTAGTGTAGTGTAGACTTTCAACTGCAATATATCGAATACTGTTGTTGAAAAAAAAATGTGGCTCATCGATAATCAATTTGCAGTAACTGCAACCAGAGCGTTAAAATGATCATCACACACAACATTCATGCTGCGCTCCAGATAGGTAAAGGGACATATGGATCATATATACGGATACATATAGCACGATACGCATCATTAACAAATACCTGTATATATCTATGTACCTTTGTATATCTATATATCCATGTACCTTCTAGCTCAAATTCAGCATATGAAAGTAAAATCAAACTGAAGGACACCGACATAGATATCTACAATATTTAGGATCCTCTCAGTCGAGGTCACCTTGCGGGGCACTACTAACACTTGCAGCTATTCATTTTGGCTGTGGAATAGTAATATCGAGATGAGTATGTCAGTAAGGGGTACTGAATTGCAAGTGATCGATTTCTTATTGATCGAGGAAAAAAGACAATTGCCGTAAACTATTATATATATATATATATATATATATATATATATATAGCCTATATTAATAGTGAAAAAATAAACGCTTTTTATGTTTTATCCATCTATTTTATCATGCTAGACGAATTAAGCAGGTACAATGGGACCAATTCATCTGTTGGAACCATAACCGTAGCAAGGATTTCAGACTGGGAAGTTAGGCGCTACAGAACATGCAAAACACGATAGCCGCTCGCCAAATGTACGTATTAGACTGTTTTACGACTCTAGAAGTACTCCTTTAAACATAACAATTTAGTCGTACAATGAAGCATAGACCTGTATATCACGTATTAGTGGCCCGTGGCGCAAAATTTGTCACCCGATGGCCATTGAAAGCTCATTGAATCCACGTTGGGTGACGTAAAACATGATAACTGCTCACTAAATGTATGTATTAGTCTATGCTAAGGCTCTGGACGTACTTGAACACAGTACCTTAGTCGTACAATAAAATATATACTTGTATAACTCGTATTAGTGGTACGTGACGCAACACTGGTCATCAGATGGTCAAAGTTCATTGAATTCACATTCAGTGGATGATCCAATTACAGCCTGCTCCTAATAAATGTTTTCTCGCCTTAGTTTGCAGTAAGATTGCTTCGATTTGATCCTATCATTGTCAGGAAAGTCGTCGAGGCGACTACCATCGTCTATTGCATATTTAGCTTCCAGTACTGTAATAACCGACTGCTGTTTCATCGCTACATCTTCCTGTAACGTGTTCATAATACTGTCATTTTACGGGCATTCTTCCCAGCGGGAGAATCATAAGCCTCGCCTCTACCTATTGCTTCTGCTTCTGCTAATCTCTCCTTATTTTCTTTCGCGATATCTCTTTTGCGTGTAGACTCCGCACTTTTCTTTATTTTCATTTCTCCAAGGAAAGAATAGCAATCTGGATACATTAACTTCACCTGGATGAGCATGAATTCCGGCTGCATCTTGATAAAACAGCATGTGAAGATATCAAAGTATTCGCAGATCTTTTAGCAGTAGCAAGCATATCAGCCCGATGTCTTGCACCGGTGTAACGCCTTCTCTCCGCGTTTCTCGGTTATAGTTGCGTGGACCTTAGATGATGTACAGTTTGGATTGTTTCAAAACATTCACCAGGGACAGTCGAGTCGATTCATCATCTGGATCACCGGGGCCGTACCCTACGAGCTCTTCTGCTGTCACACCTTTATTATAGTCTAGATCAAACCCAAGATTAACTTGAAATTCAGCGGCAAATATTCAGATCCCATTTTCAACTCGAAATCATGGTCATTTATTTCACCGGTACCTTCTTCTGGTTCAAGTCTGTAATCCTGTCGAATATTGCCCTCTACTATGTTATCTCTCATTAAATCGCGCTCTAAAACTTCTCCTGAATCTTCGCTTGAAATAGATTCCCTCTCTTCAGCTGTTGTTGGTTATTGCCAAGAGCATCTTCAAAAATTTAGAGACCTATTTAGCCTACTTTATCAACAAAAACAGTTGTATAGTCTTTCTGCATCATCTGCACCGGCATTCCTTCTGGTCAATACACAATCGTTTCATCTGGGCCTATCCCTAACATCTTTACTCCCCACGATATTAGACTTATATTGTCGTCAAATAGAATGAATTTGATGGCAGTTTCTAGGTCTGACACACAGAACCTGGCCCTACTGTGCTTAACAACTCTCAGTCCTTTCCCCTTAGTCATTTAATACTTTGAAGTCATCATAGGCTACGTTTTCGGCGTACCAGACAAAGTTATATCGTTATTCCGCTTCTTAACATCTATCTTCGTCTGAGATGGTCCCTTGACTAAGATTGCCCATGGTGTGCATATCTTCAGCGAGTTCTTTGGAGCTTTGTCGTATACTTCTACAGCAGTTTCTATTACTTTAGAGTTATCTGACCTTATTACAACAGGTGTATTTAGGGGTTTCTTCCTACATAAGTGATCTGGGAACCGCTGGGTATACGATCGTGGACAAGCGGTTAAATGTTTTAGACGCGAATTGACTCATACATCCCCAATCATGAATATGTGCTGTTGACAGCTTTTTATTTTTGGAAGGTATTTCCACACTAGGTAACGCCTACCTTTAATTTCTACGCCATCCAAACGCACGCGGCGCATCCGATATCGTATTAATACGACTATTGTCTGTTGTATTCATGTTACTATTGCACTACTTTCCGAGTGAGTGTGTCATTTAGATTAGGTGTTGGAACGATGAGTAGGAGTTTTCAATGTACGTATATTCTCCGTAATATCCACTAGCGATCTTTTGGCCGATGCACGACTCGAAGATGCTCGCTCTACCTCACCTATAACCCTCGGCTCTCGCTGATGTTCTCGCGTCAATCTACCAGCAACAACACCACCACAGTCACACTTACACTGTATACACGCATTATCACACGTTGCGCATCGCCCATGCCAATGATTGCTCGTAAGTGACCTTTGGCATGAACCCACAACTAACCGATCTTCAACCAAAACAAAAATTCTAAATGCAATGGTCACCTAATGATAAAAACACCATTCCCGGACATGGTCACACGTAATAGATGGATGCTATGGTACCATAGGTTTCTAGAATGGTAATAGACACTTCATAATATATAGTTCATATTAACTTTAGAAGCTTATCCTAAGCTTAAATCATGTCATAATCGTGGTTTAGCACCTACTCCAGACGGCCGAGGATGGTTTATAAACAACAATTGCTCGCAGATACTAGCTCAAGACGTTCCAAGTGTTAAAATAAGCTTTGGCCAAATACCAAATTTGATTCATTCGACCCTGTCCCAAGATTTTGTCCCTGTTGACGTGACTTTTTAGCTATAAAAAAATCTCGAATTTGATTTCGTTGCCGCCAATTGATGACTGGCTTTACAAATCTTACTGCTCATACTCAAAAGGCGGTGCCAAAACAATCGTTAATTCTGCTGCAAATGATCCAAGAGCGAAGTAGGAAGAAGGACCAACTATTTTTTTGATATACCAACATATCGGGGCTGTCAAATACGCTATACTTAGGGGTCTTCTTTAGATTTTGTGTCAGTTGCACGATGCACAGGTTTTCATACGCTTGAATCTATGTTTTCAGGTCCTGACCCATTGAGTATATGTAATCGTTGGATTCTTCGAAATTTACCATTTAGTTAGAATACAAGCAGCAACCATAGAATTATTGTTAAGTAGGTTCGCCATTCAATTCATTTCTAAGTCAGATCGCTCGTCTGTTTGCATGCATAGGTCTTATTGAAAAATATGTATATGGCTGGATGGTGAATAAAAACTTTCAACGTATACACGTAAAAAATACTATACATAATACAACCAAGACATGTTTGTAGAGAAGGTTGCATAGGTGTTCCACTCCGTATTCCCTACAATAAAATCACGTGTCTGTATTTGTGTACCTATTATATTTGTTTAGGTGCTATCACACTTGAGTTTTCAAATATGAATGGATACGCGCCTTGC
>NW_014040345.1:48535-78002 GCF_001186125.1 Sphaeroforma arctica JP610 | reverse complement strand
AAGCCTACATGCTGTACTAAACTCACGGCGTATCCATCGCCAATCCACGGCGAAGCGAGTATAAGACCACGGCATAGTGAAGGCGTAGCCAAGGCCAACTCATAACGTAGCCAAGAGCAGCCCACGCCAATTTGAAACCAAAAAATGTTCAACCCGACACATAAGTCGAGGCGTAGCCAAACAAAAAGTCATGTAAAACGAAATTTACACAAGCATTGCGCACAAATAGGCCATCGGTAGTCCCAAATATATGCTAGTAAGACTCTGCGATATAGAATTAGGCACACCAAAATATATTCAAAACCAACAAAAAAGAGCCCAATTCGCAACAACAACCCCCCCCCCCCCCCCCCAAAAGTAAGAATTCAACAAAGATGTTTTCACTTGGAATCGCCACTTTTTATAAATGGACTGTCTGTTTTATCGGCTGCTTGGTCTACCAATTATGCGCAGAAATGGTCAACGAGATCACCAAGCATGTGGTTGAAGCAAGGCATGGCATGGGCTAAGGCTTAGATTCTTGACTGGTATCAACTACGAATTGAACGCCATGCATATGCGCGTATTATTTGTACATAACCACTCTGTCTCTGTGCGCGTTGTTCAAAATTTTCACCTTTTTTTTTTCATTGCTACAACATTCGCGATGAGCAACTTCGATCATAATGTGACGTTATTCCGGAATGACCTATAGTAGCCGAATCTGGGGTTTAGTATGTACAGCGACTTTACTTGGACTTGTTGTGTACATCGACATCGTTTCTTCATCTGTTTGGACAAGACCTTTTCGAAACTTTTTAGATCGGATGTAGAACGCATTTATTTATTTTCAACACATATGACATGGAATCATAGACCATGCCACTTCCGCTCGAAAACCACAATTATATGCTTCCTTTTAACAAGTACCTTAAATGTATTCACAGACTATATATGCACCCATATGTCACTAGCTGATGTAGATTGATTTCCATCCTAAATCTGTGAGTAAATATCAAAAACAGATGCATTTACAATGCTTTAGCTTCCGTCAATAAAATTTCATCAGGTTGTACACCGAGTACAATGGAGATTTAAAAACTTGATCTCAATGCACCGCTATCGAGGTAATAATCTGCGCTTACCGCGAAATATAATACAGAAAACACACGGATATTACAATGATAGTCATACCAAATACGAGCAGTCCAAGGTCATACAAAGCGATGTGACAGTGCAGACACCTATCTAATTCAAGAATTGGGGGGGGGGAAGTCTGGGGGATTTCTGATCTCGATTCTGAAAGCTGTACAAATCACCTCCATAATCAAGGACCCTGAAAACTCAGACCCACTCGCACAGGTGCTTGAATAATGAAATGCTTTCGAAAAACTAAAGACCTATGGAATCAACCAGCGGCTGATGTTTCAAGTGTGCTTGTAAGTTGCGAATCGGGAACTGATCTCCTTAAACCTATTTGGAGTTGGAACACAAACCATGGTTCTATCAGGTAGATTGCTTCAGATGTGAAGTGGAAGCAAAGCGAACTTGAATGTGATGGCGGATTTAGGGTTATAGGGTTATAGGGCTTTTGACTTCTTGGGGGCTATGATATCATCGGTTCTAGCAGGAACAAATGTAGCAACTTTGATACAGAAGAGAATTGAGTCTATAGCAGAGACTCATACAACGCAAGGGTTAGATAACTTCAAATCTCGATGTCTTAAACTAGCTTCTGGACAAAGCTGTATTCACGCATTCGACTGCAGACCAGACGTTGGAATGTACTACTAGAGTTCTGAAAACTCAAATGCGACAGATCGCCAGTTACCATCCAGAGGAGCGCAAAGTACAAAAGTTTTTACGCTATAGCTATTAAAGCCAAATTATCCTGTCACTGGGGTCTACAGGTAAGCCGCTGGACAACAGGGAGAATCACCATACCTCAGTGGACGAAACGGTATAAAATTTACTGCAACTTATAGTCATTTTGTTATTTCAAAATCTATGGTTTTATCTCTAAAGTAGACAAAGACGACACGATACGATATCCAATACACCACGAAAGGAATTGAACTCGAATCTATTTCCGATGCCCGTTGCAAAAAAAAAATCCCGGAAGGTAAAGATAGAATATACCTATGTGGTTCAGAAGTTCAGTACATGTTGTCCCGCGCACAGTTCAGATCACACTGACACTAATAATATCACACCGCTACTGTAGTGGGTCCCAAATAACATCTGAAAGGCTTTTGTTAACTATGTATAGTGCTTGGATATAGTATTGAGAACGGTATTTTAGTTGATCTTTCTCCAATGAGAATTTTGATATAGTGTCTTCGGCATTGTTTGCTGTGTTTTCCAGTATGTGCAACCCTAGGTCAGTAGAGTGTAAGTTGCGAACTGCCATCTGGTATATATTTGTAAAGTCACATTGATAGACTGGCATCACACTCTTTCCATTTTCAAACCAACTTTAGTAACATATTTAATCACCGGGAGATCGTGCAAATAGGTATTGCACAAGTCATACACAACCGTCATTGTAATATCAAAAATGATGCCGTCCAGGACAATGGATGAAGCATGTATCATAGTCAAATTTTAGACCCCTGAGCAAGTTGCCTAGCTCTGAGTAATCGTCATCTCGACCAGTATGCACACCGATACCTTTTGATCGAGTACATTCGTGCGTTATTGGGAACGCGTGTATCAGTTTGGTATACTGTGATATTCTTATTCGTTTTAACGCACGTTGATGTTCAGTTAGATTCAATGGAACTGTCTAACTTAGACTTTAGGCTTCAACAACTTTTTCTATCTACTACACTTACCATCTTCATTCACGCTTTTCTCAATTTAATTTTTCTGGAAACGATCATAACAACATTTTCGATTTTATATTGTTTAATTCAAGGCTACAACATGTTGCTTGAGGGGTTGTTTGACATGTGCTGATTGTCCTACTTGTTATCGAAAGGCCTATCCCGCGCGTATTTCGACTTGGAAAAGTCTTTTACATAAGCGATAACGGGCACCGGCACAAACAAAGTGTATGACAGCACCTGAAACTTCACACAATTCAGGTAAACAATCTGTACCTCACTCTTACACAATAGAGTGGTAAAGTTAATTTGTGCACCCATAGCCTTAAGAATGTTTTGAATGCCCCGGGTTTGGCCACCAGCCGCTTAATATTGAAGGTTATACTGTCAATTTACGACGGACGTTCATTTATGTGACACCAAATTATGAAATCTCTAAAGCATTGCTGAAGGTTTTGTCCTGTTGATTGGGCTTTGTCCATATAGTAGTCACAGCTGCCTGACAATCACACTAGCGTGTAGATGTATAGATATCCTCATAAACCACTTCAAGTTGTAGTGGATGTCTGCGTACGTACCACTCAAGCAAATATATTCTGAGTGCCCTGAGTTTGACCGTCCGCCAAGCACTTCAAATTAAGATACGATTCTACGACGGACGTGTATCTATATTACACGGATCAATAAAAACCTTAAAACATTGTTGAAGGCAGTTTTCGATCGATTGGGCATTGTTCATGGAGAAGTTATAACTGCCTGACAATCACATACACTAGCCTGTATAGGTGAATAGATGACCTCGGCTAATCCTAAAACCCAAACACTTCAAGTGGTAAAAGATGTGTGCGTCCGTACTCCTTAAGCGTACATGTTTTGAGTGCCCGGTGGTTGGCTGTCCGTCAAGCGCTTCATAGTGAAGATACGATTCTACGACTGACTTTCATATGTTATTAGGTAGATATATGATCTCATACAAAATATTGTAACAGGATTTTTACACACCAGAAAATTGTTAAAAGAGAGAACAGATCGCCGATAGTATCACCTGCGCCTGTAATTTTTAATAGTTGTACTGCCGAGAAATCCTATTCACCTCATCAGCAGCGGAAGTGTCATGGAATCGAATACACAAGGATCCTTGATGGTTTTACAGTTCATATTCTAATTTTCATAGCCTTCTGAAAATTGAATAAGCCAACATCCTCAAAAGGCATGACAAGTATTGGTGTGAAGCAAATTTAGTTTTATTCAACAAATTAATAATAAAAAACACACCGCTTCTACTATTTTTTTCTATTCAATATATGAGATCAATTCAGCTTACCTAAGATATGAAGATGATCAAGGTAGGCGTCTTGCCTAGTATTCATGCCTCCCTCAATGATGACAATAGTGCGTCATGTTCTTGACCGGCAATAGGATTCAGGAGAGTCCTTCCGATGCGTTCAACCGCATCTACTTTCGACCCTTAGGTAAGATCAAGTTGCATTTATTTTTTTGCATCGTCAATCTTCAATGCAAGCACCGAGCCTAGCTGTACCGCTTGTATTTGCGTTAACAACAAACATCGCTTCTGTAGTACTTCTAAGCTGCTCCCCAATGGGGCATGAACACTTCGTAACACATTCCTACACTTCTCGGTTATCCATTTTCCTGAAGCCTTCTGCTCCACGTAATGTTGTAGGACGACCCTTCTTGATGTTAACAGTAGCTGCACACTGTCGATTGAGCAACAACGACATATTATTGCAGGCAATATTGTAAAGTGTTTAACATTGGCACGATAATTCTCTTCTGTTGTTTTGAGCCACAACCGTTGCACAATTCTTTAAGCGGCATCAGCATGCGACACGATTTGATGCGCTGAAGAATAATCGTTTTGATGACACGTAAATCTACTCTGCTTGCGCAAGTCGACTGATTGAACTGACGCAGCATCTTTTGTTGCAGTCGATGTGATTGTTGGTGATGCAGTAAAACTGATACATGGATCGGAATAGCAAGATTTTTGGCGCTTACATATGCGCATATGTCTAGCTCATTGCTCGAGCTATGCGAAAGCTCATTTCAATAGGGTCATTATTAAGGCTTCCTGGTAACACGTATTCAAACCTCAATATAACTAGCAAGTAGCGTATGCGTGCAGCTAGAGCGCGTAGTGTTTGTGATAAGGTAAAAAAATAATAAAAACATTCCTTGTGCTAGCCCATCTTCCAATGGTTCCCGCCCCGTTCTTTCGACGCGTTCGGGTACTGTGTTAGGTCTACTTTACAACACTGTTTGCAGCAGAGACAACTGGAGTTGGGAGTATTATCTGAAGTTGGACCACTATGTTCCATCGTATTGCCCAGATATGCAGAGTTAGTTGGAGTACTTTGAACTCCAGTCACACCAGTACTAGCCACACCAGTACTTATACTTAGAAAAAAAATTACATTGTCATTGTCATTGTCGATACCATTATCATTTATGCTTTCACTGTTAGATGTGTTATTGTCTCCGATCAGTTCACCCAATATACCGTCAATGTCATCAATCTGTATAGGTAAGGTGAGAAAACTGGAGTTGGAGTATTATCTGAAGTTGGATCACTATGTACCATCGCAATGCCCAGATATGGAGAGTTAATTGAAGTATTTTGAACTCCAGTCACATCAGTATTAGCCACACCAGTACTCACACTTAGAAAAAAATTACATTGTCATTATCATTGTCGATACCATTATCATTTGTGCTTCCACTGTTAGATGTGTTATTGTCTCCGATCAGTTCACCCAATATACCGTCAATGTCATCAATCTGTATAGGTAGGGTGTGAATAACTTTAATGTTTTTTTAATATTCAAGATGTTTATCAGTTCAAATAAGCTCATTAAAACTAAACAAGCTAAAATAGAACATTATACCTCTATATCATCCTCTTCATCAATATCATCATCATTATTATCAAATAAAACAATGATTGTCGGATCTGCACTGGCTAGCCCGGCATACCATGAATCCTGTAACCAAGTTGCAATTTCTTCTACTTCTGACAAGCGCGGGTATTCCGGGTTTGTGAAGGGATCCGCACGAGGTAAGCGTTTGTGCTTTCTCTTGGTCGTACTGATAGTTAAGAATGGTTGAATTATAAACAAATTCACCATCTCGAAAAATAAGTATGTTCCTGATGCATTCGTCCCAAACTGTATTCTTAGTGCCATAGATATTTCCGTCGAGAATAGTGTAAGATTCGGTTTCTCAAGGCGATATTAACGCCTTAGAATAAATAAACGCGTAGGTAAATTCTAAGTATCGTGAAAATATCAAAGTAAATAAACGAAATGAGACTTTTAGTAAAGTTAGGTATGCCTCGTGAAAACAGCAATACTCTGAGGGATTGTGAAGCTGAGACATTGCCTATATATAATCCTCTCAGTACTGTTTCCGCCGAAAGGATTTTATTTAGTGTTTCGTTGTCGCTCTATTAGAAACCATGGTATTTTTCATTGGGGCGAATCCGAGAAACTCATAAAATCCTATCTTTAGAAAAATAAATAAAAAAATAAAAATACTCTTGATGTCCTTAGTTATTGCCTTAACCAATAACATGCCACTTATGAAGAATTACCGACTTAGCCTTCATCAGACTGGCACATCTGGTTGGCTGATCGGAGGATCAACTAGGTAACGTTATTAGTCCCTAGAAACCTATATTCGGTTGAGCCATCTCGCTAACGAAGTATTCAGATATAAATAAAGTTGGAAAGTAAATAAAGTTCTATTAATAGAACTAAACCAACTCTTTAT
Source organism: Sphaeroforma arctica JP610 (assembly GCF_001186125.1). Lineage (NCBI taxonomy): Eukaryota > Ichthyosporea > Ichthyophonida > Sphaeroforma > Sphaeroforma arctica. The sequence goes on along the minus strand of NW_014040345.1, from coordinate 71,409 downwards.
GTTTGGTATTTTACTGATGCCTTTTAATGGCCTCGTTAAAATATCTGATATGTAAAATGGAAAAGGTATTAATTAATAAAACCATTAAAAACCATATTAGGAAACTTAAGTTCCTCGTACTATTAATAGTACGTTTATAATTTACGGACTGCTTAAGAGTACGTTTATAACATAGAGTCTAATGTGGAAGCCCGGCTTAATACACAGCTCCCACCCAGCTTTAAGACCCATGAGAAGCAAGTTGCTCACTCAAGCTGATTATGGGTCAAAAAGCGAGAAAGGAAAAACGGGTCGAAACATTAAGTAGCTTAACATATAGTTAATGTTTCTCAAGCGGAGAAGTTAAGCGTTCTCGGTTACCCTGTGAGTTTTGGGCTTAGGTCCGGTAGGTCCGTGGTGGTCGACTAGATGTTTCTTACGCTTCAATGTCTTAAGCACATATGAAGGATGAGCATGAAAGCTCGGGATAAATGATGTAGGCGGATAAGTTTTAACTTCTGTGCCTTCAGACGATGGAAACATGCTATCTTTTTCAGCTTGTGACTTATGCAGGCATTTACGCCATTTTCGATTAAAGGCTTTTAAATACTCTTGATTATCGAAAGCATCTGAAGTCAACTCAGCTATTGTACCGTCTATAAAGCATTTACGATAGTATGTATAGCCTCCCTTATCCGTTCTCCATATAATGTCTTTAAATTCAGAACGATCAAGAGGGGCATTAGAGTCATGTCTTCTTGCGAGTATAATCTCTGTAGTCGGGATACGACTTGTGCCCATATTAAGCGCACTAGAACCATCGGGGTTATTTACCTCGTACGTTTCACTTTTAGTGTCTGCTACCGAGATTATATATGGACCTATCCATTTAGATGTTAATACAGTAGCATCGGAATTGCGTTGACGGATTTTAACTCTGTCACCAACCTGATACTCTGGTATCTTCTTGGTAGTGTTCCAACGCTTTTGCCTTTTTAATAGGGCTATATTGCGTAATTCTCGCAAGCAAGGATATACAACGTTATAAATACGTTGTACCTTCTCTAACCATGGTAACTCATGGTGATCATGTTCGTCCTTGTTAAAAGGGATTTGTAACTCACTATATCTGCCACGAAAATAGTGAGCGGGTGTAGTTCCTGTAACCGGATCAGCACACTCGTTCATCTGTGTTTGTATACAGTTAAGGTGATATGACTAATCATCTGCATCATCCGTTAATGTAGTACGCAAGAAGAACTTAAGTCTTCTATGGCGCGTTTCATTCGCGCCTTGCGTTTGCGGCTTATATGGCACACCTCTCTTATGGCATATGCCTGGTACGAGTACTAGCAATTCCATTACGTCATCGCAGAACTCACTACCGTTATCAGTGCACATAATACCTGGCCACCCGTGGTCAGCAAAGACTTGGCAACATAATTCGGCCACGGTCTGCGTATTCTTATCCTTTAATGGATAGAGCAAGTTAAACCGTGACGCCACATCAAAAAAGTGGCATACGTAACGGTCGCCTGTGTGCTCGGACGTGGGCAGGTCAGCCAGATCAATGGTGACCCTGCGCCATGGAACATCTTCCGTCACACTCTTAAGCGGTGCGAACCCATAGCGCTTGATTTGATTGAGATCACAGTCTGTACATGACTGATATACTCTGTCAACTAAAGTTGCCAGCTTAGGGTGCGCGATCCCATTTCGCTTAGCATCTTTAAGTGCGTCTACTACGTTCTGGTGCTTCAGCCTATGGTTTTTCGTCAGCCAGGCAAGAATGTTTTCATCTTTCTGCTCCTCCAGAATAAAGGTAGGGTGATGAGAATCCACTTGCGTGGTCTCTAAGTCTGTAGTGTTTCCAGACTCCTGTTCTTCTTTCGCATGAGTGTCATAAGTGCGCTCATGTGCGTTAGATACACCAGACTTATTAAATAGTCGCATTGTATGTGTATACGCTTCAGGATTGTCTTTCATTAATCCCTTTGGAAATAAGGTTTGAAAGACCTCAGGCTTGGACTTTATATTATTAAACAGAGTCCTAGCTAGAGACTGACGCTTCTTAACAGTAGTGTCATTAGTAGATTGTATTTCTTGTGCACAGATTTCAAGTGCTGTGTTGCCTTTGAACTGCGTAACGTTCAATTGGGTAGAGAGTGGAATCTCTGATTCTTTGACCTTGTTAAGGAAGGTCTCAGAAGGGGTCCATTTGGTTGTACCAATGGGACCTATACGACATATTATAGTATGTCTCCAAGGCGTCTTCTGGAAGGCTCGGGTACCCTGATATAGGAAGGTATCTACTTCCCTATCTAAATATATTGGCTCGCATTGTATCATGCTTGTTAACTTATTGAGCCATGGATCTTTACTCCGTAATGGGCTACACAACGTGATGGCAGCTTTATGTATATGAACATAATTTAATTGCTGGGCAATTAACTGCCATGGTGGATTAGCCCACGCATTGTGTTCGGAGAGGTCTATTTGAAAGCGTCTCCCAAAGGATGATTTAAAGTCCTGTAATTCGATTGTTGTGCATTATGATGTGCAGCAAACATATCTATGGTATGTGGCCCAAATATCTTTTGAGCCAGTTCAAACCACCTGGGATTACACTTCCAGTCAGTGGCTAGTAACTCACGTACGGATTTATTAAAGTCCGGTACAAAGCGTGATAACATATCCGGTAAATGATTATGTATTCCTGTCAGATGTTTTATATCAAAATGAAATTTTGATATTGTATCATGCCAGCGACTCAGTAATTGTGAGTCGGGGTTCATCTCTTTCATATAATGAAGAGATTTCTGATAACACATCAGCGTAAATGCTGTTCCGTTTAAGTAATCTCGGAAGTGTGTCAGAGCTGCCACTATGGCTAATAGATCTTTTTTAACAGTTGGATATTTCAACTGTGAAACATTCATTGCTCGACTAAAGAATTGTATATATCTAGGTTTGTCATCTATAACCTGATATAATACTTCTCCTAAGTCTAAGTCGGAGGCGTCTGTTGCTATTTCAAACGGCACGCCATCGACTGGTCCTTGTACAACTGTTGTTGGACTGCGTGTTTGAGCGCTTTAAACGCGTCATCACACTCTTTAGTCCACAAGTCTCCTAGTTTGCCTTTATGACATCTTAAGTGTCCAAAAGGTTTAAGGTATTCAGCCAAGTGTGGTACTCCATCTGAAAAGAAGTTTACAAACCCACACATGCTGTTAACATCTCTTCCTGTAGTTGGTGTTTGCCAATCTAACAGGTGTGCTACCTTACCGGGGTCGATTTTAATACCTTCCCCAGATATATGGTAGTCTAAGAGCTGTATTTCGCTCATTGCGAAGTGGCATTTCTTCTCGTTAATCTTGAGGTTTTGCTCGTTGAGTCTCTTAAGGACTCGTCTGACTAATTCGGCATGTTCGCCCTTAGTCTTAGAAACGATGACTATGTCATCTATATAGACTTGCACGTTAGGCATGTCTGTAAACATTTCTTCCATTACTTGTTGGAAGAATGCTGGTACAGAGTGTAACCTGAAAGGTGCACCTCTGAACCGGTATTGTTTACCTTTCCACGTAAAACTAAAGTATTTACGATGTGGTTCATATACCTGCATTTGATGGTATTCTTGTGTAAGGTCTATAGTTGTAAATACTGTAGCACCTTCCATCCTTCGCAGTAGCTCGTTAATACGAGGTAAGTCAAAGCTATGAGTCGGCAACAATTTATTTATTGGACTTATATCTAAATATACTCTGACTTTCTTAAACGATCCGTCAGAGTTATGTTGGTCTACGGCTAGCAGCGCCAAGTTAACTCGCGTCTGTTGATAGTTAATTTCTATCACTCCATCTGCTAGCCATTTCTCAACTTGTTCTTTTACCACAGCCTCGTGTCTCCAGAATACATAGTTCCTTGAGGGACACTTTAACTGTGTAAAGACTACCTTGGTCAAGTCAAGGCTGACATATCTGTCGTTAAAGCGGAATTTTGCCCAATCTGTGATCTTTATCTTCTTATTAATTAGAATCAGATCCATAATTTTGTTCGCAAAGTCAGGTATTAATGCCTTGACTGTGTCTGACGGGGGCTTATATGGATTCAGACAGTTATCGTCCGATTGATCCTTTAATGGATCTATGTTATTTGGTAGACCCGTTCCGGTTATACCTAGAGTGAGTAAATCGCTCATTCCGACTATAATGTTGTACTCCTGTGACATCTTAACTGTCACAGCTTGGGTAGTGATATTCCTATCATCGGCCAGGCAGATTTTAATATCTGTGGCCATGGTATCACACTTAGCAGTTTTATCATAAGCTAAAATGAGGTGAGTTGTTTGTTTTCCCCTTTCGATATCTTTCATTAATACAAAGCGATCGGATATACATGAAATTTCTGAACCAGGATCAATCAACGCAAGGATTTTATTTCCATTGCGATATACAGGGATTATTTCACGCTCATCTGAAGAGTCGTTGTATTGTCTGTGTAACGATTGTACCTGGTAGTACCTTCACTCCAACTTAATGTTGGGCTTTTTGTCACAAGACTTAGTGTGATAGCCATTGGTCTTCTCACACTTGTCGCACTTAATAGGAAAGTGTGTACAGGCGGATGCATGCCTGCCATTCCAATAACTGTTATGGGTCAATTGGTACCTGTCATACCCACGCTGTGCGTCGGAACATTTCTTAATCTCTTTAAATGGAGGTTCCTTGTCCTTTGCCTCCGCGCGTGCCCGTTTATTGGGTCCCGTGGATAGAGTGGGGTCGCGAGCACGTGTATGTTGGTGTTTCTCGTTTGAGGTCTGCCTGGATACGTATCCTTGATCGGTGTACTCCCGCGGCTTCTTAACAGCCACTTTTCCCTTCGATGTTACTCGGTGTGCAGGGAAAAGGGTGGATACAGTGTCATAAAACTGTTCCCACGTAAGTCGGGATAGATGAAACTTTGTTCCATGTCCCCTGTCTCGAGCCTCAGTCGCGTGTTTACGTCGCAACTCGGTGTACAGGCTCTCACGGTTGTTATTCCCTATGTTCTTACAGAACACGGGCATAGCCAGGAACTCGTACCATCGCTGTGCCTTGTCCTTCGCTATATCTGAATGTTTCAGGTCAGCATCTAGCTTCAGAATATAACTTTGAATGGGCGTGTTCTCAACTGGTTCAGTTAAAATTGAACTCAGTCCTGGGCTACGCATGTCCTTACTTAACAAGGATGTAACCAACCAACACACAGCTGGCCAGTCACGACAAGTGTCTAGCTCATGTTGTTGTCGCTGTATGATCGAATAACTTGTACCTGTAGGGTCAAACGTCTGCATTAAAGTAGAGATCCATTGCTGGGGAGCGATATCATTCGTCTCTAGCATGACCGTAAACGCATTAAGCGTACGGGTTAGCGTGTCGAGGTCATGGTTTTTTATAAACTTGACCTGCTTACTGTTGGCATCCCAATTCGACTTAAGTCGACTGATCTGTCCCTTGTACTTCTGGTTGTCTCTGTGGTCTTGTCCACGTTGGGCCTGAAGTAACTGATCAATGCGCTTTTGCTTAATCGCAGTCATATTCGCAAAGTATGCTACATCATCAGCATGATGCGCATCGTGGGCGATTTCCATTTTAATGGTATAATCGTCGACCGATTTGTTAAGTTCGGTCACCTCGTCAGAGTGAAAATCCTCTGCGGGTTGATGTAGTGCTGTGCGATCGAAGCGATTAAATTCGATTTCGTTAACACGTTTACGGGGGTGTTTATTACCCCTTGTAAAGTCCATGGTCGAGGCCTTTTGGTGTTCTGTTCCTCGGATAGTGGTTGATATTATAATATTAGGTGATTCATGCGTCTGGATAACATACACAGTCTTAACTAGTTTCCGACGATTGTCATCCCAATTGGGTAAAAGTGGCGGAGTATTTCTACCTGCCTCTGGGTCTATAATACCCTCAAGGACGGGTGACTCACAGCCGGGTGTCAGAACAGGTGAGTAATTAGCCTGAATTTCTGGTGGTAATACCTCGTAAGGTATAGATACGATGAGCACATCTGGCTCATATGCCACAGGTGTAGCGCTCGAGTCTTTACGTTCTTCGGGCGTAATTGCCTGTCGACGTTCTGTCCACTTCTGTAGGGCTTCAGTAATGCCCGGGGAAACATGCTCGCGTAAGTGCTGTGCATGTTTTCCTGATCTATATAATTGATTTACATGTTCGACAGTCAAGTCTTTCATAATGGTAGCTAACTGATTCTTAAGATCAGCGTTTTCAGTAATTAACTTACTTATGTGCATTGGCTTAGTAGTCTCGGACGTGAATTCGGGTTTGCCACTTGAGCTTGCCTCCTCTTCTGGTTCCATAATAGGTTCCTTCTGAGATTTGTCCTTGTCCCCTATAATTGGGGACTTTCCATTCTGAGTTTCGTCAGAAGAATAGGTTGGGGCGTCTTGTGACGTGTCCCTTGTCTGACTTCTTGGCTTCGTAAATGCAAGCTTTGAAGTTGAGACAATAGTTGGCCCTCGGGCTCTGTCAGTGGGAGTAGTCTCCTTAATCGGAGTGGCTACATCCTTATCTGAAGCATTGTCCTTTTGACTATTATTGTCAGATTCGGCAGCGGTTGCCTCTGCGGCAGCAGTAGCTGCGGTAGCGTTGGCGGCTTCTCTCTCCATCTTCTTCTTTTCAGCTTTATGCTCCTTAGAAGGATTATTGTCTTTCTTGGTCATAATCTTAATTTATGACTACTAGCTTGTCTCTTAAGGACTAGCTTGGACAAGAAAATTTTTGTGGTAGTTAATCTACCTTTACGCTTAAGTAGTTTAAGTAATTAATACCTTAGGTAAATTCTAAGTATCGTGAAAATATAAAAGTAAATAAACGGATTGTGAGGCTGAGACATTGCCTATATATAATCTTCTCAGTACCGAAGGAATTTTATTTAGTGTTTCGTTGTCGCTCTATTAGAAATTATTTTTACTCTTGATGTCCTTAGTTATTGTCTTAACCAATAACTTGCCACTTATCAAGAATTACCGACTTAGCCTTCATCAGACTGGCACATCTGGTTGGCTGATCGGAGAATCAACTAGGTTACGCTAATAGTCCCTAGAAACCTATATTCGGTTGAGCCATCTCGCTACCGAAGTATTCAGATATAAATAAAGTTGGAAAGTAAACATAGTTCTATTATTAGAACTAGACCAACCCTTATGTTTGGTATTTTACTGGGGCCTTGTAATGGCTTTGTCCAAATATCTGATATGTAAAATGGAAAAGGTATTAATTAATAAAACCATTTAAAACCATTTGGGAAACTTAAGTTCCTTGTACTATTAAGAGTACGTTTTTAGTATACGTACTGCTTTAGAGTACGAGCGCAACAAGATCAGGCCAAGCGGCGGCGAGTTCCCCGACTCGATCAAGACGCCGTTTGGGGATGCGATTCACGAAGTAGTTTCAGTCTGCAGGTGATAATGCTGACCCCCGACTTGTCAACGGCGGGTGAAAAGTCTGCAAAAGCAGCGTTTCGCTGTACGAGGATTTCTAGGCCTGGATTCTCACAGAGATTACGTGCATCAAAGTACGAAACGTCACTGGGTATACGGAATCGGAGCACGGTGTTACTGTGAAACAATAATCGCGGTTAATGTGACCGTCGGTGCGATGACGCACATACGGCGTTGGTGCCCAGGTGTCACTTCATGCTCAGTGGGCGTTGGTGCCCAGGTGTCACTTCATGCTCAGTGGGCGTTGGTGCCCAGGTGGATATATATGGTCATTGCGCGTGAGACTACAAATCATTTTTACAATGTTTGACTTGAATACTGATCTTAACCTCGACGTAGAACTCGAGCTCCATGACCTAAACCCTAAAACCCCTGCCACTGCTGAACCCCATGCCACCCCTAGAGCATGCCACGGAGGTCATGGAGTGGGACAACGACTCTGGCACTGAGCTTCTTTTAAAAACCCCCGAGCCACACGGGGGCGGCTCCAGTACCCTGCCCCCACTGGGCGCACCGAGCGACCACGGTTACTGTGCACACGAGACTCTGCCGCCACCACCCCCCCCCCCCCCCCACTGCCGGGACCGTGTCGTGGTTGCGCATGGCTCCGAACACTGTCCCCTTCTTATACTATGCGCTGTCAAACGAGATTGACGCGCCCCTGAGACCATCTGCGTTGCATCTCACGTACGGGATTGCAAAGGACCAGTGGGCCAACATGTGCTACGTTGTCACCGGGGGGACGGTAAAGGCCGGTGGTTGTCGCTTTGTCGTGTGCCGCTACAACAAGTTCCTGCAGCAGATGTACACAGACGAGACCCAGCTACCCAGGGGCATGGACCACTACACGAAAGACATGTTTGGCTGTGCCCCGGTTGTGGTCCTGAGCTCGGCCACGGTCCTTACGCCCGTAGATCCCGAGGACTATCTCGCGAAGGCCCTGGTCATGATGGGCCCGGCGGCTCCTAGCGCGGCAGACAGTACCCTCGTGCCCCTCTATGGCCAGTTCCTGCCCCGTTGTGCTGAGTTGGCGCGATGGGATAGTCTACTGGAAGGTACGAGCAAGATCCCAGCGGGGATGCGGTGGTTGGTGGTAGGTGGGACGGCCGAGGGGCAGGCCGTCTTGTATAGATGCAACACCATGACGCACCGGGTGTACCCGCGAAGGTTTCGGCTGATGAGTCTCCGGCTGCTGCAGAAACTAAAATAGCGATTTATATATTTTTTACGACTGAATAAAAATAAAATTAAAAATAATGAGTAAAAATATCAGTTTGTCAGATGCACCAGGTGTTATTGGTACATCTGTTGCGTCTTTGCCAGTCGACCAATCGCGAGAGGTGGTCGCCAAGGTGGAGGACATTATCGCGGATCTCAAAAGGATCAAATACAGCTCCGGGGTGATCACGAACTGGAAATCGCTGCTTGCGAAGCTGAACGATTCCAATGGAACTAATACCTCCACAGCATACAACAAACAAGTAGACAGGATACTATTTTACACATCGCTAGAAATTGCGAAACAGGTAAATTATTCCCTTCAGGACCTTGTCAATCAGGCCAGCCTGCTGAAAAGGTACTTTGACACGCTGGAGTCGATACCTGAACCTATAGCAATATATGTGAATCACAACATGCCCCGCATCGGTTCCACCAGTTTTGCGCGACGTCTGGTCGCGGATTGATATTCCTAGATACCTCGTACAACCTGGTGTGGACACGACTGAAACCCGCCATTTTAAACGGGTATTTGAAAATGATCAGCAGATCCTAGAACAGTGGATTGCCAAGATGAAGGCCGAGAAGGACAATGAGACATGGATAAACAGATATATATTTCGGAGTGGGGCGAAGGTGGAGAACGTCTACAGGAAAACGTACGAGACACTGAACAACCCGGAGCCTGTTGGGAATCCACAGATTGAAGCGTTCTACAATAGGGTACGCAACGACACCAGAGATATTACAATGCAGACAATTCATACAACCAGAGGAAGTCGGCAATAAAGGATATTGCAAAAATTATCCAAGACCTAAGGACTCTGCAATTGGACTCAATAACTATTGAGCTGTGGAAACGCGCTGCGAGTATAACGAAGGCAACAAAGCGGTGCACTGTTGATAAGAAGAGTTCAGTGCTCCCCTTTGCGATATACAGTACACAACAGGCGATTAAGGCTCTCGAGAGGCCCACGAGTAGTGAGTTGCTCGAAGAGGCAAGCGAGCTATTTAAATATCTCAAGGGACACTACGAGATTCCAAAGGATGTGTATGAACTCATTCTGGTGCAGAGGGAGGATATCAAGGACGTCCTGTATGCCAGTCGAGCCGACCCGAGTCTGCAGGAGCTGTGGGCAAAGATTACCGCAATGACGAAGAGAGCCAACACCACCAGCACTAGTAGGCCAAAAAAACTGTTACGTGCCAAGACCATACTGTACCACGCAGTCAATTTTCAAGAGCAGCGGCCACAAACATGGAAAGAAAAGATATGGGATGCAAATCCCCCAGTGTACAATAGTGATGAGTATGAGGTATCAAGCCCAGACGAATTCACATCAGACAGCAACATGGTCTCCGAACAGAACGCGCAAGTAGACACCCAGGGCATCCATAACGACCTCCAGGCCATTCATGCCGACCTTTCTGACCTCTCCGACCTCACAGCTCGGATTAACAACGCACACGACATGATCATAGAGATTCATAGTTTTTTTTAATCTATAAATAAAAAATGAGTAAAAAAATCATTTTGTCAGACGCACCACGTGATATTAGCACATATGTTGCGTCTTTGCCAGTTGACCAAATACAAGAGGTGGTCACCAAGGTGGAGGACATTATCGCGGATCTCAAAAAGATCAAATACGACCCCCGGGTGATCAAGAATTGGGAATCGCTGTTTGCAAAGCTGAACGATTCCGATGGGGCGAAGACCTCTGCGACGTACAACGAACTTGTAGACAAGATATTATTTTACATGTCGCTGGCAATTGCAAAATATTTAGAGTATTCTCTCCAGGACCTTGTTAATCGGGCCAGCCTGCTGAAAATGTACCTTGACAGCATGGAGTCGATACCTTAACCTATAGCAACATATGTGAACAACCAGAAGCCCCACATCTTAAAGATGTTGAGAGACAATGAGGCTCCAGATACCCTGCACGAAGCATGGTCCCTGGTTAATATACCAAACCAGCGCATACAACCTAGCGGGAACACAACGGAAGTCCGCTATTTTAAACGGGTATTTCACAATGATCAGCGTATTCTGGAATAGTGGATTACCAAGATGAAGGCTGAGAAGGACAAATTACCATGGTTCAACCGGTATGGCGTGGTGCGACAGCAGAGGAAGCCCATCTAAAGACGTACGGACAAATGGATATCCCGGAGCCTGTTGGGAATCCACAGATTGAAGCGTTCTACAATAGGCTACGCAACGATGCTAGAGATATTACAAATGCAGACAGTTCATACAACCAGAGGAAGACGGCGCTGAAGGATATTGCCCAAATTATTAACGACCTAAAAATTCTGAAAATGGACAGGACAACTCTTGAGCTCTGGGACCGCGCTGAGAGTGTCACAATGCACAGAAAGCGGCACAGGGCTGATAAGAAGAGTTCAGTTCTCCCTTCTTCTATATTAAGTACACAAGAGGTGATTAAGGCACTCAAGAGACCCACGAGTAGCGAGTTGGTCGATGAGGCAAATGAGCTGTTGACATATCTCAAGGACCACAAGGAGATTCCAAAGGATGTGTGTGAACTCATTATGGGGCAGAGGGGGGATATCAAGAACGCCCTGAAAGCCAGTCGTGCCGACGAGAGTCTACATGAGCTGTGGGCAAAGATTTCCGCCCTGACGAAGAAGGCCAAAACCACCAGCACTAGTATACCTCTAACTACGTTACGTACCAAGACCATACTATTCCACGCAGTCACTATTGGGGAGCAGCGTCCAAAAACATGGACAGAATGGATGTGGGGGACAAACGTCATGGGGTGCAAGAGTAATGAATGTGAGACATCAGGTTCAGACAAGGTCGGATCACAAAGCACCCCAACCCCACAACCCAAATCGCAATCAACCCCACAACCCAAATCGCAATCAACCCCACAACCCAAATCGCAATCAACCCCACAACCCAAATCGCAATCAACCCCACAACCCAAATCGCAATCAACCCCACAACCCAAATCGCAATCAACCCCAGACCTCCAGGTCGTTCATGTTGACCTCGCAGATCAGATTGGATACATATATAATGTGAACAAACGCCTTATGGCTATGATGCAAGACGTGCAGAAAACCGTCAACATCTATATGAAACAATAGCTATTTCTTGAATTTAAATATAATGACAATGGCCAGGATCGCAACCGCAATAATGGCCAGCATGATAAGCATGGTTGTGCTAAACGAGCCGGTGTTCTCCTGGGACGTGTTCAGGGTGGACTCCTTGTCGGTTGTGATGACCCCCAGCAAGTCCAGCACATTCTGCACAAGTGTCGTGGCAAACTGCTCAGACAAGGAGTCAATGATTGACGTCTGGTCCATTTGGCAGTCGCCCTCCACCTTACCCACAAAACTGTAAGACTGTGTGGACGAGTTGGTAGACTTTAGTGTGTTGTCGACCCTGGTCTTGAAGACGGCGTCAATGTTGGAGTGGACGGACTGCCTCACAATGTCCACGACTTCCGACTTGTTCTTGGACGTTGTCAGTCCATCCTGGGTTTGATCCAGATTCTGCTCGAACCAGTCAATCAGCATGTTCTCTATGGCGCTCGTGACCTCGTTCGACGTGCTGTTGACAACCACCTGCACCGTCTTGGAGGTAATGTCTGACGTCTGTGACGAGGTAAAGTTGCCGCCATACGTGCCATTAAAGATTATAGTCTGCAGGGAGATGTTGTTGCTGCTTGTCTGGTTCGATATGTCTGTAGATGCGGACACAAACACATCGCTCACCATGGTCATTGTCTGCTCGCGAAAACTCTTTGATATATTACCCCCCATAGTTGACAGTTTATTATATTCAAAAGCAAAATATATAAAAAACCAAGTTTAGGTGTGTAACATACGTTATAGTCGAGGTGGAACAGAAACAAAAAGACACACATACACACACGATGTCCAAAACCACCGATACAACACTGGACAAACTTCATCTCAAAGAATGGAATCCCGACAGTATTAGTCCCTGGAAACGGGGTGACGAAGAGTCCATGGACGGGTCCAAGGTCCTCGTATGTGGGCGCAGTGGCCTTGGTAAGTGCATGGCGCCCGACACTCTCGTCAAGATGTGCTCAGGGGTTCTTCAACGGATTGACAAGGTGGTTGTTGGGGACCTGCTCCTGTGTCCTGACATCCGCCCACGCCGGGTCCTCAACAAGGTCCGCGGTATCGATCAGATGTACACGATCCACCAGGCTGACAGTGATCCATATGTGGTTACGGGGGACCACAAGCTCGTGCTCTACAATGTCAAAACCGAGTCGATTGTCGTGTGCACAGCGGAAAGTGTACTTCTCACACCTCGATGTACCTACCTACGGGTTGTATGAAGGGTATCCAACTGTCGTGCCTACAGCCGACTTGATCCTTCAACGTTTGATGTGCTGACGACAACGTTTATTCATTGTCGTATCAATCACGCAACCATGAGAGTCCACAACATCCACCGTTCTCAGCTACCACGACGGCTATGCCTGTAAAACGTGTTCGGACGGCACTATTCAGTATGCCCGTGCACCAGACAGTGGCATTGGTGGATATGTTCGTGTGACTAAGAACATCTCTGCTGCGGAGCCGTATGTCGGGGTGGAGGTGTCTATAGACGGCCTTTACTGCTTCGCCGACGACACGGTGACCCACAACTCGACAATTTAAAGTCGCTGCTGTATGAAAAGCGGGGCATGTTTGACTCTACAGTGCTGTTTACCGGGAATAAGTCCGCTGTATCTAACGATTGGGCCCCCATCATCCCAGAAGCGTTCCACTATGTGACAGATGAGGTGACGGCCGAAACCATCCAGAGCGTCGCAAATACCCAGAAGCAGTATAATGTTGTTAAGCGGGAAAATCATATTGGTGGTGAGTTACACACCCGCAGCAACATGGCCATGGTAATGGACGATATTAGTGGCTACCGCTCGCAGCTTAACAAGCTATCGGCAGTATTCAACAACTCTCGCCACTACTCGATCTTTATACTTCTGTGTGGGCAGCAGTATACGAATGTGACACCAGAGGTGCGCAAATCTATGAATGCCATCATCACGATGGGTACGGACCCAGTATCCGAACGCGATCGACTCTACGATGAGTTCTTTAGCTTTGTGCCATCTAAAAAACTGTTCATCGAAATCTTCAATATTGTCACTGCGACTCCATTCATGGCCCTCGTTGGAGATCGCAATGTTTACGGCAACAACTGGAGGAATCGGCTGTTTTACTACAGGGCCAAGCCGTACCCGTCGTCTTTTAAGCTTGGGTCTCACTCTTTCTGGGAATCTCACTACATGAGGTATAATCCAAAACATAACGTCGAGCTTTTACGATGGGCGTGATTTTTGACTGTTGATATTTGGGATTCGCCTGGTATACGCAACCATGGCGAGGATCGAAGAGAGCCCCAGGACAGCGAGTGCAAACACGAGTGACCAGTTGATGGAGGACGTTGGCGCCTGGATCTCGATTACGCGGTCATCAATCTCCCTTTGGATGACCTTGGTGCTACGCTTTGCGGATTTTTTGTTCATTTTATTCATACATTAGCCGTTTAGAACTTGAAGAAAAAAAACAAAAACTTGCAAGGTCTGTTCGAATTTTTAATCTATTTAATAAAAAACCCATTTTTTCCAAGTCTATATAAACCATCTGTGTGTAAACCGTCATGAGCACGATAGACTATGCCCTACTCAACACGGGTCTTGAGAAGCAACTCAGCGTGTTGGATAAAGCCGTGGGCCGCATCGATCTACAGCTGAACAAGGGTGCCATGAACGTCAGTTCACTCTCGGCAACACCCCAGCGTCTGGGGTCGTCTGGGGTACGGTACCAATGGAGTCGACATACGGTTCGACCCTGTCAGTGACAAGCCCAACAAGTACACCATGAGTATCAACGGTGGGTATATATACTTTCAGCAGGGGATTGTGGTTGTGTCATCGGATAGCTCAACGAAAACCGTCTTCACAGTGACCCCAGTGTCCAGTGATACAAATGAGTCCGTCGTCCGAATAAAGACGGACGACGGCGTGAAATTTGCGACCAAGGATTCTAACCAGACGTTTGTACCAGACGATATTACGGGTGGTGTCGTTGTGGACAAATTCCGGTTCAGGATTGTGACCAGTGGAAGTGGTCTGAACGCCTTTATCGCCAACAACACGGTTGCAACAGAAGAGGTAGTAGAGGAAGAGGTTGTTGAGGAGGAGGAGGACGACGAGGGTGTCAGTGGCGAAGTGGTGGAAGCAATTGCAGTTGCCTCAGTGGAGGAAGAAGAGGAGCCAGAGACAAACTGGCTTCTTATTGGGGGTGTTGGAGTTGCTGTGTTGGTCGTATTGGGTGTAGTAGCCTTTATGGTCATGGATAATAAGAAGAATAAACGGTACTCATTTTAAAATAAAATAAAATAGAACATTCAATAAATCACAAAAAAAAAATGCATTCGGACCTTGTGGACCGCATCAACGGGCTGGCACAAAATGCCCGTGTGCAACATGGAAAAGAGGCACCAGCAGCTGTGCTTGGGTGGATGGCGACGTTTAGGACCTGGTGTGCGGCAAACGGGTTCGAGTACATGCTCTGGGACAACAACAATATCCGCAGTGTGCTAACGGAGAACAGTGCAGTATTTGACGCTGAACCACAGTACTGTGGTAAGGCAGACGTTGCGCGGCTTGAGATCTTGTACAAGTATGGCGGCATCTACATTGACAGCGACATGGTGGATCTGGGCAAGGACTTTGGGTCCATCATTACAGCGTGCAACCGCACAGGCCTTTTGTAGGACAAGAGAAGGAGAATGCCCGGGGGCTCGCAAATAGTGTGATTGGGAGCTCGCGCGGCAACCTGATCACCTACACGCTGCTGAAGCTGCAACCTATGTTCTTCTGGGGGTGCCCTACGGCTCATCCATTTGAGAGGACTGGGCCGCTAATGTTTGACCATGTACTGTACAGCATATTTTCGCACATTACCATATTCCCGTTCTATGTATTCTTCCCTTTCTTCTGGGGTCATACGCCAGGACAGGCAGCCCACAAGCCCATGACGGTGGCCGAGTACAACACCGCGTACCCCCTGTCGTTTACCGTGCAGTGTGGATACAGTACCAACAACCTTGAGACCACGCTTGTATAGAAGAAGAAAAAAAACGAAAAGCTATCATTTGTATACACGTATATATGTATATACAAATGCAACAACAAAAAAAGATTAACGCAACCGCCATGTCCGAGAAAATTGAGATTGAGGCCCGTGTGCATGTATCGCATGCGCCATCTCAATGGGCCACCCGTGTACGAGAAGCGGCTCACGCAGACGATGCACAATGGTTCTAAAGATGGGCTGCGCTCAGTGACGTCGTTTGACGACAACAACACAGTCTGGGAGTGCAAGCGCACACTTGCGCTGTTTAGGTTTGCCCACTGGGCGTACTACGTCTCATCAAAGACCCCCAGTGAATCAGTTGGAGAGGATGAACTTGTCGGTGTGAGTCGCATCAAGACCACCACCAATTTTTCAGGTGTCAAGCTGTCCGCGGGGCCGGCGACGTACACCGTCGAGTTTGTGGATACCATGACGGCGGGGTTCAAGATGTACATGATAGAGATTGAGCTCGAGGGCGGCGTTGCAATGTCCGAGTTTGGGTTCCAGGACGACGAGTTTGTGCCCAGCGTCAATACGTTTGTACGCGAGGTGCTGATCCCGGACCGTGTGTGGTCACAGACCATCTACGGTGAGCTGTTGGCGATGCGCATCATGGGCAAGCTGACTTTCCCCATCGCACAGGCGGGCACGCTGTTGCCAACAACCCCCATTGCCCCCGACTCAGTGGTCATGTACAAGTACGACGGGTCGCGCGCCCTGCTGGTGGTGTGGTGACCTCGCGTACTTGGTGTACATCACGGGCGAGGTGGTGCCCATTGGCGAGGCGTCACAGCGGTTCGTAGGCCTAGCAGGGCCACGGTGCTGGACTGCGAGGTGTGTGGAGACGTTGTGCACGTGCTGGACCTGGTGATGGTGCACAATGAGGTGTGGATTGAGAAGCCCTTTGCGGCCCGCCGCGCAATGCTGCAGACGATGCTGGGTCCCGACGGTACCGTGGCCGTGGACAAGTACAGGCTGCAGATCATCCAGACATACCCAGGGGGCATGTACAGGGAGCTGTTTGGGGGGCTGGACCTCGCAGTGCACGACGGGGTGTGCTTCAAGCTGGCGAGCGTGTACGCCGGCGGGGTGATCAAGTTCAAGCCACAGAAGCTGCAGTCTATAGACTTTCGGGTGAGGCCAGTGGAGGCGCTGCCCGATAGGGAGAAGCACTCTGTGCTGATAGTTGGGACCCGCGATGGCCTGGTGCCATTTGAAGACAAGCGGGTGCCGTTCCACGCGCGGTTTACGAAGGACTGCATTGCCGAGTATAGGTACGAGGCTGGGCAGTTTGAGTTTGTCAAGCTGCGCCCAGACAAGACCAAGCCCAACACAGAGTATGTGGCCAAGGTGACGTATGCGGATATGCAGCGCGGGAACTACGAGGTATACTACCATGGGCTGCTGGACGAGAAACTCCAAAACAAACCAAAAATCGTCCAAGGGTCGATCAGCCAGTCCTAGTCTATGAGCATTCAAAAATATAAAAATAAAATGAATAATTGAATTTTCAATATACATGCGTGTTTGCAAGGCCCACAATTCAGTTTACATGTGCACATCTACATTACAAACAACACACAGCTACAGCACACAACCATGTTGATTGCTACTCAACCAGTCATGCCCGTGGATAACACACCCATCACACTTGCCCCCCGACCCAACCTCACACGCACACCCGCACCCTCCCACCAACCCACACCCCACGGACACGGCCTCCGAGCCCCGACCGCCGAGCAGCAGATGGCCATAGATGCCGTTGCCCGCGGCGACAAAGTCACCCTCATGGCCTGTGCCGGTGCGGGCAAGACCTTCACCATGCTGGCCATCGTTGACCGCCTCAGTCGCGAGGCCATAGGAAAAAGGATCCTCATTCTAGCCTACTCATCGTGGCTCAAAACGGACACGCGCAAGAGGGCGGCGGCGGCTTGCGGTGGACGTCCATATCTTCCACTCGCTGTATTCGGTTGTCACTGACCTCCAGCTCATGGTGGCTATTGAGGACCCCCTCGACATCCACTACGACGTGGTCATTGTTGACGAGGCCCAGGACCTCTCCCCCCTGTACTTTTACGCCCTACGCTCCGTTGCCGGTGGCCAGACCGGGCACACCCAGAAGGTTCTGGTGGGCGACTCGCTGCAGACCATCAACTGGGGCCTCAGACACGTACTTTTGCCAGCCCGAGCTGTACTTTAACGAGCCCTGGACCCACCTCATGCTCTCAACGAGATTTCGGGTCCCAGACGGCGTGTGCAAGTTCATCAACACCAGTACCCAGAGCCCCAACGTTATAACCGGGACTGGCAACACCAAGTTGCCCGAGTACGTTGTGTACGGCGACGCCACGTACCCCGAGCAGGACCTCTACAGGGACCTCAAGCTAACCATTGCAGCTGCGCTGCGTCTACAACGGCAGTGACCGACACACAGCCCATTCGTTCAAGCACAACAGCCCCCGGCCCTCGCCCATCTCCACCTTTATCAGCTACCTGGTGCGGTCACCAGACTTTAAGTTTCCCATTGACGTGCCGTCCGACGACATGACAGTCCGCAACGAGGACGACGAGGACGAGGACCGATTTTAGGGGTTTTAGGGTTTAGGCGACGCCGATCCGCTCAAGGTGCCCAATACCCACCATGTGGGGCTCACGCGCACCAAGAACAGGATCATCATGCTACACAACACCAAGCAGGCCATTATCCCGTACCTAAATCGCGATGCAATGCTGTGCAACATGCTGGCCTCCAACACTAGATCTCCGCCCGGCCAGTGAGGAGCTGTGTAACCGTGGCAAAGACACGGACGGGCCCCCGCGCCCCAAGCTCATCACACAGGCCGCACAGCTGCTGGGGGAAGACATTGAGTTTTGCATCAGCCTCTTCAAGTTCATCCAGCTCTCTGATGTGGTCACAGCAAGGTCCAAGAGGGTCAACATGTGGGCCGAGGACATTATGGCGGGTAACAACGTAAAACCCTAAAGGATATGGCCATTATGCTGATGCTGGATGCCACGTATGCAAGTCGCGCGCACTCGTACAAGTCCGGCATGGGGATGGGCAATGTGATGTCGGTGCTCATAAATGGCAGCGCCAACTCGTCCATGAACCAGAAGTGGCTGGAGGCCTGGGAACTAATCCGTCCACGGGCGGGCCCCCTGCTAACCATGATCATGTCCAAGAAGGCCTTTGTGTGCGCACTGGTCCTGAGCTCCCACTAGTTTATCCACTACGCCAACCAGGTACCCATTTTGGAGCGGGTTGTGACACATGTGAGCTGGAAACGCATACGCACCTTCTTTGAGACGTTCAACATGACCAGTCCACTTCGGCTTCGCTTTGAGGACGAGCGCTACGTGGTTAAGATGGCGATCCCAGTCATTGACCACGCCAAGCACATAGCGGTGAACCTGTACGTCCGGGGCGACGTGACGAAGGAGCGCATCATTGAGACCACCATCATGAATGACATTCTGGTCGGCAACGAGTTTGTCAAGTACCGCCTGTACACAGCAAGCCTTGAGTCGCAGGAGTACTATGTGCATGATGGGTGTGCCTCGGGCTTCTTTGAGCACATGGCCCAGAAGAACTCGCTCGACGCGATACTGGATGATAAGACGGACAATATGCCGGTAGACGCGAAAAACTGATTTTCCTTTTTCATTAGTGTTTGACTTTGCATACGATGATTTTAATAAATAAATAATGTCGCAACTCCCCTTTCCCGATACGTTCCGTGCGCAGTTCAGCCACATTACCAGCTACTCGCTGGTCAGTAGTGTCCGCGAACGAGAACTAGTTGCACGCATTGTCAATAAATACCTGATGACGAAACTAGAGCCAAGTTACTTTTCCAGACACTTTATAGACATGTTCAACGAGTCAACCTTGAGTCGCCAGAGAGAGCTCATTGTCCGCCAGGCCACACCTGTCCCGGCCTTCGACTACACTTTATACCAGAGATTAGAAATACCACAGCCCCACAAACGAGATATCATGTCTATGCTACTAGTCAGCCTGCAACCAAACTATGCTGAGGTCGTGCCCCTGCGCGAGTTGCAACGCGCCGCGAACATCAAGGGTAGTCGCCAAGCTGTGGCAAATGGCTATATCCGAAAGATCGCCAAACTTGCGTCGATCGAGCCCTCCAGAGTCGCCACGGTGGTGTATTTGTTTGCCGACCAACTCTATATAGTCAAGGAAATGGATGAGTTTCTGCAGTCCTTCTACCTAGCCAGCTGCAGTCTCATTGAAACAGCAATTGCTGAAAGTAGCCTGAGCAAAGCGACAAAATACAACGTTTCAAAGTTCTTCGTCCGCACTAGTCTCAAGCGTCGTGTACACATCCAGCGCATTGTGCTAGCTAGGTCGCAGCTGTGCATGCTGCACAACATGGAGGATGAGTCCTTTGTTTTGCCGGTAGATGCCCGCCACATTGAGGAGGCACGTTTTGCAGCTACTAACGTACCCGACGAATTTCAATTTGCGCTGCTTCGACTTCAATTTGCGCTGCTTCGACCATACACGCCCAAGAACGGGCTGGTGGGTACGGAGTTCTAGAAAATATCTATAAAAAAAGAAAATAGAATTAAAAATGTTTATTGTAAAAATAAAAATACAACATCCTAAAACTGGAGCGTCGACTGGGTCAGCACTCTGGTCCGCCCGTCCTTGCCCACTACGGCGTTCGCCTTGTCCTCCGGAGTCTTGTGTAGTGTTGGACATGTGCCCCGCTTGATAGACACCTCCTTGACCATGGCCTTGTCCACCTTGTACACAGTGGAAAAGATGTCGGCCAGCGGGTTGACAATGGAATTGATGTAGTAGTCCGTGTCAATTGAAAACTGTGGCAGCTCGGGATTTTTTCTGGACTCCTGGAAATAGTCAAGGTCCACAATCCGGTCCTGCTGGCGCTGCTTGGGAGCCCCACGGACTACAAGAACTGCGATACGGTCACCAGCTCTGATCTGTTGCCCCCGCTCCATCATCTTGACACTCGCCAGGATGTGTCCCGGCAGGCACGTACGCTTGTAAGCCTCGCACTCCTCCGTAGTCGACTCGGGTAGATCGAGATCACGCAGCCGCTTGGTCAGCAGCACGGGGTTCTCGGAGAGTGGCCTGATCTTGTAGTGCTTGGCGTCCTTGACCTGGACACTCTTACAGAACGACAGGGGTGGGATGCGCATCGTGTTATGGGAGATATGGCGGATCTGCCCCGCCAGGTCCTCAACCAGGCTTGTGTAGGGCACCTTTTTGAATATTTTGATAACCATATTCATAAAGATGTCCCTCATCACAAGCGCGGTGGTCCGCTTCGTCAGCCCCTTGACCATGAGATCTCTTTCCGGCGGGACTGCAACAAGCTCCGTCACCCCCGATGGCGTCTTCTCAACAAGCACTTTGTTGGCCACGTAGGTCTTCGTTTTGAAAATATAATGGTCTCGTTTTTAGGGTTTATGGGAAGCACGCCTCCAGTGCCTTCTCAGTGGCCGTTGCGGGAGCCCAGAGCGCCGGAAAGTTATCGGCCGCAATACCGTTGAACGTCACATAGCACGAGTCCGTGTCACCGTACACGACCGTGGCCCCCAGCTCCTCAAACTTGGCCACGGCAATACCCAGGGACATTCGGCCAAGCGCCGTGCAGCTGCTGGCCCCCTCGTTGAGCGGCAGCATGCCGTGCTTCTGGACTCCAAGCACCCCGTAGATCGAGTTGGCGCACACTTTGAGCGCCTGCTGCCGCTTGTCGAGCACGTTGTATTGCACCGTGTACAGCTCAGTCGACTTGAGGATCTTCTTCACGGCTTTGCGAACGCCCAGCAGGTCGCGCAGCAGCTTGGGGACAATGCCCTCCGGCTCCTTGAGGAAGTGGTGGATGTTCTCATCGCCGCCCTTGGACGTCCACTTGACAGTGTGGTACATCTGCGGGACCATGTTTGGAGGCGGCTCGGTGCTCAGGTACGTGCTGTAGCAGATGTTGTAGGCCATGAGTACACTGGGGTATAACGAGTCAAAGTCGTACTGCAGCACGTTGTAATAAAGGCCCGGCACAGGCTCCAGCACACAGGCGCCCTCGTACTTGGCGGCCACCAGTTCGTTCTCGTCAAACTCTTCAGGCTCGTACGCAAAGTCCAGATCGTCGATCGTCGACAATCTTGCGCTTGGCCATCTTGATTTTCTCGGCCAGCACATTTTCCTTATGATCGTTGGCACTCACCCAGCGTGTCCCGACCCGAAACATGCATGGCCTTAGGGTAGTTGAGGATAATTCCCCGGGGCGCAAATGTCTGGTACATATTTGAAAACACGCGATGCTGCTGCCCGGCAATGCGGATGGTGTCTATGGACACGCTGCACTCGCGCGACAGCTCCACCAGGTAGATGAGGGCTGTGACCTTGTGGGCCAGCACATGTACAAGGGCCGAATCTTTCACACAGTACAGTCCCACATCCGTGTACAGGGTGCTCTTGGTGTCGAGGCTTGTCTCGTAGCCATCAAAGATGTCCGACACGGTGATGGGGTCCTTGTGGTCACCCACAAAGTCGGCCGCAACGCTGTCCAGCTTGTACGACGAGCGCTTGAACATGTCCTTGAAAATGTTCACATTATGCCCGGCATCTTGAGGTACTGGATGTCCACCACACCGGCGCCTGACGATGACCACCGGACACTGGCCGTCGAAGACTGGCTGACCCCATTTAACGAGGACCCCATAGTCGACACGCCAAACTGGGCACACCTTCCGAGTATATATTCCCAATCAAAGCCAAACGTGTTGCACCCGGTAATGACGTTGATGCGAGCTTCGTGGATGTACGCCAGGAAGGCCGCAATGAGCTTGGGTTCTGTGTCAAACGAGCGCAGCTCAATGGCTGGCAGCCTGTCGGCGTCACAGCCATCCAGGGCAAACAGCACCTGCTCCGACTCACTTGTATACGCCGAGATCTGGAACACAGCGTCGGACGGCTTGCTCGCGTCGGTGTAAACTTCGATGGAAATTA
>NW_014040345.1:31112-36702 GCF_001186125.1 Sphaeroforma arctica JP610 | reverse complement strand
CTACATCGGGCATCTTGGATCGGTCCATGGCGTAGGCCTCAATGTCAAGGGCCATGATGCGGAAGGCCGGCACGGTGTGGTCGTCGACAGCCACGACTGTCTGCATATCCTCCAGACTATGCGTGCCGGTAAACAAAATCTGCCACATGACATGGACTATGAATTTGCAGCAGTCAATGCCAAAGTCATGGTCCGACGCACTGATGACAGACTTGTCAAAGTCCACCAGCATAATTGTGGGGTCGCGTTTTAGAGCCTTGTTCTTGCGGGCCTTGCTCTTGCGGCTGCCTCTGTGACGTGTCTCATCAGCATTGGCTGTCGCGGGGAACACGTAAATGTTCCAAGGCACAAGGTCATTGTGCACAAAGCCCGTGCGCTCATAGAGCTCAAGGTACCAGACTTGTCAAAGTCCACCAGCATAATTGTGGGGTCGCGTTTTAGGGCCTTGTTCTTGCGGGCCTTGCTCTTGCGGCTGCCTCTGTGACGTGTCTCATCAGCATTGGCTGTCGCGGGGAACACGTAAATGTTCCAAGGCACAAGGTCATTGTACACAAAGCCCGTGCGCTCATAGAGCTCAAGGTACTGCTGTAGGACCACCCGTGCCACGACGAGGTGTTCAGATGCCGTGAACGTGTTTTGGAACATAGTCTCGCCGGTTTGGTAGGGGAAGTACACATGTGTCCTGGAGTGGGCGATTGGAACAATAGAAATGCCCGAATCGGCAATGAACTGTGCAATGTGGTGCTCCCGGCCCGACAGATCGGCCTTGGAGAAGAACATTCCCCACTTCGCCATAAAGGCAGCGGCATCCTCGTTGTCGCAGGACGGAGTGTGGGTAAGGGATAATGTAGGGAGACCCAGACCCCCCAGTGGGAAAGAACCCTTAGGCCGTAGTTTTCAAAGTACCCTAAGTGAAACTATTGGTGTGTATAAGACCCAACTACTACATATACTTAGACCTACCTGAAGAACCCATTTACTAGACATCCTATGTCGAGAAATAAACTCTAAAGATCCGTCTTCTGTATAGACCAAGATAACTATGTCCATAGGACCTAATGTGAAGAAGCTCGCAGAGTTGTGTACAGGTTGTCGGACCCATAGATTAGAATAGTAGACCAGTGCGCTTAAGCCCATGAAAAGGGTTGGATAGCACGATAGACACTTATAGTAGTGCTTACATCTCTAAAGGATTCTAACCGTAGTTTGGATTGTTTGGTATAAGACTAGTGGAGTTGACTAGGGTAGCAAAAGTAAATGTCTAGGGCCCACTTTAAAGAGGACTATAGAGTTGTGTACAGGTTGTCAGACCCATGGATTAGAATAGTAGACCAGTGCGCTTGAGCCCATGAAAAGGGCTGGATAGCACGATAGACACTTATAGTAGTGCTTACATCCCTAAAGGACTCCAACCGTAGTTTTTCATTGTTTGGTATAAGACTAGTGGAGTTGACTAGGTATAGCAAGAGTAAATGTTTAGGGACCACTTTAAAGAGGACTAATAGGGTTGAATTTAGATTACTAGACCCCTTAACCGGAGAGGGAGGTAGTGCCTTTAAGTATCTAGGTGGCAGGAGTGCCACGTGGCACTCCTGCCACGGTATTTTGAGACACACCAATAGTAAAGGGGATGTACTTAAAGGTATCCGATGTTAAAGAGGAGGTGTACGATAGAGAAGGCGCGAATCATGAACGACTAGGTAATAGCGTTAGTCCATCATTCAAGTCTTATAAGTGCCATGGTATTGCCATTTTGGCGGACCAGTCCACCATTCAAGTCTTATTAGTGGCATGCTATTGTCATCTATTTACTCAGCTCCGTAAATCGCGCCTCCTACATAGTAGTACTCTGGGCTTGTTCAGCTTTTATTTCCGCCAACTGCTGCTTCGTATCCGCAAGCTCCACAGCCATCGCCTGGTACTGCTTCACCAGCATGGCCGTCATATTATTCAACTTGATATCCACTGCCGCAACGTCAATATCATTGTACACGAGCTCCAGCATAATAGCCTGCACTTTGTCGGCAATGAACCCAAAGTGCGTCTCCTCCTTCTCAACAACCGTGTTCGCGATTTTAGCCAGGTACCTATCGTACTGAGTTTTTAGACTAGGTTTTTCTACACACTCGTCTCCAACGTCAACGTTTACATCCGAATCTCCACCGTGCCTTGTCTGCTCGGCAGCCCATGCCTCGTACGTTAGCACCCGCTTGTTGTACGTATTCTTGTTCTTGTAGTTGAATTCCTTTACCGCCAATTTCTGCAGTGCAGACTCCGCGTCCTGTTCAAACACCCGCACATTCTCCTTGGTCGCCAGACTCGACGTCGAGTATGAAATCTCGCCCGTGCTAGGATTGTACGTTATCGCGTTGGGCCCCGACGCGTTACGGATCGGCTTGACAAAACAGCCCGCGCTCGCTGCGTTCAGTGCCGCCCCCGATGCGTTTAGGACAATGCTACTCTCAGCCTGGTTCGTTTCACCCGCAAGGCTTCCTATGGCAATGCTAAAGTCCCCCTGCTTTGTTTTCCCCGAATTGTTGCTTATCGCAACACTCTCAGCACCCTGCGTGTTGTATCCAGAATTCGACCCTAGTGCAATGGCCACGTACCCTTGATCGACATATGCCGAATGTCGGCCGATTGCAATCGCGATCTCGCCCTGGTTTCCACGCCCAGCGGACGACCCAATTGCCGTTGCATCCAGACCCTGTGTGTTCCGCCCGGCCGTGAGACCAATGGAAATTGCATTCTCACCCTGTGTGTCGAAACCCGCATTTGCCCCCATCGCGATACCCGCGTACCCCTGGGTTAACGATCCCGCCATTCGACCTATGGCAATACCCCGCTCACCTTGGTTCTCTCTGCCAGCAGAAAGTCCAATTGCCGTTCCATCAAGCGCCTGCTCGTTTCGTCCAGCCGTGTAGCCTATTGCCACACCATTTTCACCCTGGTCGTTTCTACCGGCCCCAACACCCACAGCCACACTGTTGGTTTGCTGGTTCATTTCACCACAGTTCTTACCCAGTGCCACCGCCCCTTCGCCCTGCATCTCCATCCCAGTATGGTACCCTACTGCCACGCCGTACAGGGCCTGCTCCTTTATACCCGAGTCTGCACCAATGGCCACGGCATCCACACCTTGACTCGTCTGGCCCGCATTTGCACCAATCGCCACACCAGAGGCTCCCTGACTCGTCTGGCCGGCATTTTCACCCAAAGCTACAGCGTTCAAGCCCTGGTCGGTGTTGCCGGACTTGCTACCAATGGCCACCGTGTAGTCGCCCTGATTTGTTTGGCCAGCAGTTGCACCTATCCCTATTGCATATATACCTTGCGTGTTGCGTCCCGCAGTGTAGCCAATTGCGACACTGAAATCACCCTGCGTATCATATCCTAATGCGTATCCGAGTGCAGCTGCCCTGAGTGCCTGTACAATGGACCCTGCAAATGGCCCTATGGCAACAGACTCTTCGCCCTGCCCATCTCTTCATGTCCGGTATCCCACAGCCACAGCATTTTTACCCTGGGTTGTCTCGCCAGCCGTCTGCCCAATCGCCACACCAGAGGTGCCCTGACTCGTCTGGCCGGCATTTTCACCCAAAGCTACGGCTTTCAAGCCCTGCTCGAACTCACCTGCACCACAGGCGATGGCCACCGTGCTACCGCCCGATAGCCAATTTGCGCCGTCCCAGCGCACGTATTCAGACACACACGTACCATCGGGTAGTGTGACAGTTGGATCAGTGCATCTCGCAACGGCGTCTCCGTAGAGAATTTCCATCGTTGTGGGATCATAGTACAGCGCATTTCCCATCGCCGTATCGGTGTTGCGAATCGACGAAACAAACATCCCCGCATTGGATGCATCGAGCACCACACCGGATGCGTTGAGTATGATGCTATTCTCGGGCTGGTTATTTCGCCCCGCAACCGCACCAATTGCGATGGCGTTGCTACCCTGCCCTGTTCTGCCGGCATTGTCACCTATTGCAATGCTCGCGCTACCCTACGTGGTATAGCCGGCGTACTTGCCCAAGGCTATTGAGTAGTTGCCCTGTGACGTCTTGCCGGTATTGTTGCCGATCGCAATCCACTCATCACCCTGTGCTGATTCTGCTGAATATGTACCAATGGCGATGCCGCGGTATGCCTGGTCATTTTCCCCAGCAGCTGACCCGATCGCCGTGGCATCCGCCCCTTGCGTAACACTGCCCGCCGTATAGCCGATTGCAACCGATCCCGAAGACTGGCGTTCTCGTCCAGCACTCCGTCCCACGGCAACTGCGTTTATTGCCTGGGACAATTCGCCCGAATTCTTACCAATCGCTACACAGAAGCTTTTCTGTGATGTAGCGCCTGCGAGTACACCGATGGCCACCGAATCACTACCCTGGTTCGTCTTGCCTGCACTAGATCCCATCGCCACCGCTTTTGCACCCTGTGCAAATTCCCCCGCTCCAACCGCAATTAATACCTTTTTGCCACCCGGAACCCACACAGACCCGTCCCAGCGCGGGTAATCACCAATGCCGGTTCCATCCACCACTCCCCCTGCTCCAGTGTTGATTGTTTTCGTTACCACAGCCCCGTACACAATCTCTTTTGTTGTAGAGTCGTAGTACAGCGCATTAGTTGTCATGTCAATTTTGCGCATATTCGACACAAAGAGCCCGGAATTTGCCGCATTAAGCGCTACATCGGATGCGTTCAGAATGATACTATTTTTGGGTTGGTCCGTCTCGCCCGCTAACTTACCAATGGCAATCGAATTTTCTATTTGCCCCGACTTCCCGGAGTCCACACCAATGGCTATACCACCCTCACTCTGGGCTGTTGTACCTGCGCTGGGGCCAATGGATACTGCGTCGACACCCTGACTCATCTGGCCTGCATTTGCACCAATCGCCGCACCAGAGGCGCCCTGATCAATGTTGCCGGCGCTTTTACCTATAGCAACGGCCAACGCACCCTGCGACGTATCCCCAGCCACACAGGCGATGGCCACCGTGTCGCCGCCCGATACCCATTCGGTCCCCGACCAGCGAACGTAGTCGGATACACACGTCCCATCACCAATCTGCTTTTCTGGGTTGGGAAGCGTACGGAAAAATACTTCTTTCGTATCGTCATCGTAGTATTACACATTGCAGGTCATCTCTGCACTTCGAATAGGATCAACAAACAGACCCTTGGTCGCAGTGTTCAGTGCCACTCCCGAAGCGTTCAGCACAATACCGTTTTGTGCCTGGTCGACTTCTCCTGCCAAATTTCCGATCGCAATAGATTTTCCGCCTGGATTAACATCACCACTCAGCAACCAGCTGAACTCGGAATCACTACCAGCATTTACGGTAATGGAAGTCACGGATGCCTTGCGCGGGAAACCGTCCTCCACGCTGTTCTGACCAACAGTATGTGGGGGCGAATCTACCGGCATATCGACGCTGTCGCGTTTTTGTGTCATGTTTGTGTTCTTATTTATTTATAGTCTGATAGAATCACATTGGATTTTGTGAGGTAAAAATGAATCAACCTTAGAAAGAATAATCGATAAATATATTATTTGTATGTTTACCCATATACATACATA
>NW_014040345.1:24419-30540 GCF_001186125.1 Sphaeroforma arctica JP610 | reverse complement strand
CACCGAGCATGAAATCGGCTCATTCTTCCAACTAAAAAAATTGTCAGTTGTTGACATTACACTCGCGCTCGCGTCGAATCTCACACGCGCCACAGCGATCGTACGCGATTTAACCACGGCTCTCGCACAAGTCAATGCAACAATTGAACCACATGTCAGGGCTAGTCAGCCTATACCGTGCACGGCCAGAGGACCTCTGGCCAAATGTTTCTTCACTATTTCCCCTACACTTGTACACGTACTCGAGCCCGCGCTAACCCGCAACTGGAGCCGGGAGCTAATCGATTGCGCGTTGGCCCAACGTGTCGACCTGCAGCCGATCGAGGTGCTCATTGTCTCCGCCGAGGATTTAGGGTTTTTTTAAAAACCCTCGAGTCTCTGCGGGCAGCCTGCCAGGGCTTGCGGGCTGCTAGTAGGCTATATTCCACTCTTAAAAAATAATGCAAGTCTAACAGGGCCCTTGGCCAGCTTGCCAGGGCCCTACACCCCGGCCGGTCTTACAACTGCAGCTTTGAAGCTATACTTCCGACTTTGATATCGGTAGGGGCTTTGAAGCTACAGCGTTTGATGGCGGTACTTCCGCCTTTAAGACCGGTCGGAGCCTTGAAGCTACCAGTTCAGTCTTGAATGCTGGTATGAGCTTCAAGCTGCAGCATGCGCGCGGTCAGTTGATGAGTCTCTGAGCCTCTGCCGCCAGCCAGGCCCAGTATATAATAAAAACGTCAAACAATGTTGTACCGAAAATTTAAAAGAATCGACTTTGAAAAAAATAATAATTTCAACAACACTCATACCCCCGGCCTCTGAAACAATTTGTGTGCCTCGTTTCAAAAACTATTTGCACGGAGCGCTGGTCTTCGGCGGCCTTGGTGTATTTCACGAGACCCATTCAACCGGCTTGCAAGCGGGAGCCAACATCCTTTGAGATCGGTAGGGGCTTTGAAGCTACATTGAAAAAAAACCCCCGAAATTCTTATTACACCTTACTATGAATAAAATCCAGCGTTTATCATGAATACATTGACTACAATGAGAGTAAAAAATATATCTGCTCGTCTACCCGAAATATCTACTATACTATTCGTAGATGATGATAGAGAGAGAGTAGATATCCACACCTTAGGTGATGGTACGGAGAAAGGCACATACTTCCGCGCAAGTGATGTCGCAAATCTTGTTGGTGTAACAAAGGCCACGACTATAGTTGACACATTGGATTACAACCAATACGTGAAAATGGGAACGGGAGCTCGCGACCCCTTGTACATCACCGTCGAGGGTCTGGTGCAGTACATAATGTCATCCAATAAAGCAAGATCTGGTCCGTACGGACGCTGGATCGTCAAATTGATTTTTGCATTCGCAACCTTGGACCATGAAGGTGTTGATGAGCTGGCCCGCCCACCACTGGCCGCTATACTACCGGCCGATTTCATACCAAGCAGTCTGACGGGGATTTGCCTTATCGGAACGGTCGGTGAGCTTCTCCACCAGTGTACAATAGACACTGACGCTGCCGACTCAGATGTTGTGCTGAATTATGGGATGTCAAAAACGAGCCACGAACATAACGGTGCATTTCCCGGCGCGTCGCGCTTAGTGACATGCTGCATGGACTCGGAACTGGCAGGCAAAGCTGTGAAGGGAAGACATGTTCTTAGCCAAAGCCTTTCCGTACGCAGGGCAGAAAGAACGTGTATCTGTCCCAGAAGAAAGCTTGGCAGTAGTCGTCAAAAATGTAGCTGCAATCGTATCTGAGCGTGCACGTCAGAATCCCAAAGTCAATTATGCTCACAAGCTAGAAATGACCACCATGGAGCTTCAGTTTCTGAAGCAATCCAAAGATGACCTCGTTCTAAAGCGTATCGAGGACAAGAATGAACTCGATCGGCGCGGTAAGCAGCTCAACGCTTACCGGCTACAGGTCGAAAAGTTGAACGACAAACTTCACGCCACCACGGAGAATCTCTCCATAGCAGACGAGAGAGTTTTTAAGCTTGCTATGCCGGCCAATGTGAGAAAGCGTCTCCGAGATATGTAGAAATGTAGAATTAAACTTTGAAAAAAATCTTTTTATTCAACAACACACACACTACTCCTAGTCCTACATATCCGTCTCCCCAATTTCCTCGTCGTCACTGTCACACACGCTCTCGCCTTCACTCTCCTCCTCACTCTCCTCCTCGGCCTCATCCGACGACTGGATAAGGCGACGCTTGATATGTCGTGACCGCTCGCGCACAGTCTCCACATCAGGCATCGTGGGCTTGCGCTTCCGACTGGCGACACTTACCTTGCCCTTTTTGGCTGTGGCCTTGCCCTGCACCGCAGCCACCACCAGCTTCTGGGTCTTGGGTCGCGCATCACCTACAAACCTCTGGCTGGACGTAAATTCCAGCACACGCTTCAGCACATTGTGAAGGCTCCACATAATCACTCCCACCGCCTCGTTGGCATGCTGCATGAAGGCCCCGTAGCGGTCTGCGATACCCAGTGCAGGCACCGCACAGTACTCCTTCACCCCCTTGGCCGTGCGTCGCCCCGTGCGCAGCAGCGTGGACTTGGCCAGCACATCGTATGGGACCACAAAGTCTCCCAGGGACAGCGGCTGAGTGAGCAGGCCCTTGGGCAGGATCACGATTGCATTGTCGCGCTTTAAGGTCTGGTGGCGGCGAGGCAGCTCATCATCCACACTCTCGGCATACTCTGGCGTCATCTGCAGCACATTGTAGAGCACCTTGTTCATGCCCGACAGATTCAGTCGGAACACACTGACAGCCACCAGCGACTCGAGCCTGTACTGCTCATCCCCCATGGTCTCGGACATGTTCACTCCGGCCAGTGTCAGGATACGGTCTCGGCCTACCAGGATAATGCGCATGGCCGCTGTCTTCACCCTCCGCACTCGCCTCCACCTCGTTATCGTCCAGCCCCTCCAGGCCCCACACATTGTCCTCGTCGTCCTCCTCAGCGTCACCCTCGCCGTCATATAAGCCATACAAGCTTCTCAAGGTGGACGCCAAGGTCCTTCTGGGCCACCGGAACACCCTTCACCCACGACGGGCACGTCACATTTTCACGCGAGAGGCGCCCATAGTTTTTATCTTGAGCATCCGCCACCATCGCATTGACAAGGTCGCCGTCCTTGCGTGGCATGCCCAGCGACACAAGCATCTCACAGCTCATCAGCACCTCAATCTCCGATGCCAGCTGCTGGAACATGTCGGCCCTGTCCCTGGCCTTGACAACACGGGTCGTGGGGGCAGCCTCAGGTCCCAGCAGCAGCTTAATATGCGCCCTGAATGCCTCGAGGGAGAAAAACACCGAGTCTCTATCACACAGGCGCGCAGACTGGACCAGCTCCCGCACCCCGGTCTGGCGCAGTGACATGTCCGCAGCCCGTCCTCGTAGGCGGCGTACAGTGGCAGGGCCAGCTTGCGCGCTGCGTCAACCGCACTCTCCTCTCCCGACTGGGCCCCGCCAAAGATATCGTCGTCAAAGTGACTGCTGTACTCCAGCAGAGTCTGCAGATAGTCCCAGATCTCAGTGATGATAAACTCTCGGTAGGATGCGCACAGGCAAGCCCGAGTACCCTTGACGCAGTAGTAGAATGTCTCCAGCAGAGCCAGCACCGGCGCGACCAGGCTAGGGTAGTTGCCCCGGCGCAGCTTGCCAAGGGCAGCATCGAAGTGCTTGAGTGTTGCGGTGCCCGTTAGATGCTCACTGGCAAAGCCGCGGTGGACCTCGCCGTTCATCAGGGACGCGACCGCCATGCCAGAGCTGCAATACCGGAGGGCCAGAAACTCGCAAGCGGTGCCGCTCTTTGGAACATAGGCTCCACAGGCAGATGGCGTTGACTTGGCCTTCTCGAGTGCCGTGCACTCAGAGATTGCCAGGGCCATGCTCTTGGCCAGCACGTCCTTGAAAAGCGATGTGTGCAGGTACATGATGTGCACCTGTGAGGCATCCATGGGCAGGCCAGTCGTCGTGGCCTGGTACGGCACCAGGCGAGTCATGGAATCATTGTAGCTGTTGATCTCAAGGCAGATTGCAGTGGTGTCGGCTACAGCACCCAGGCGCGACACAACGGCTGCGTTGATGCGACACATGGAGGTGAGCGGTGACAAGAACTTGTTGGAGTCCATGATGGACGTCCTGTTCATTTTGAGCGACTCGACCTTGATGGCAGTCGCGCACCCAAGCACCAGGCGGTGCGTGGCCTCACAAGTATCCATCTATGTGAGCTCCTCGCATCGCAGTATATGCATAATGTTCATGACCACATCACAGTTCAATATGGACGTCACAGGCATACTAAAGTGCTTGTAGCCAATCATGGCAGAGGTCTCGTATTGCAGCATGCGCGAGTCGGCAAACGCCTCCTCAAAGTCCTGGCAGTACTTGGCCACAAAGTCGGCGTTATGTGTCTTGCCAGACGGCTTGATGTGCGGGTACATCTCCACAGCGTCCAGGTCCTCGGCGTCCATGTCCACGGGCAGGCGGAAGAAGGCCAGGGCCCTCAAAAACCGGTTGTGGCCGGGGGTGTTGGACACGTAGTTCATGGTGCTCTAACCAGCCCGGTCGTCACGCTGCACAAAGCAGTTGGCGAGCTCGTTAACCAGGCTCAGTAGGCGGTCAGTGGCACTCTCAACAGCCTGATTAATGACAACGCCGCGAGCCACAGCAGCCGTGTACTGCGAGTAGACACGGAGAGCCAGGTAGCGGAGGACAATGGCAATGCAGAACGTGATGTGGAAACGGTGGCCGCCGCCAGTGAGTACCACATTCTGGTCCTCGGGTCGGTGGTAGTACTCAATGGTCCCCATGTGACGGATAAGGCCAAGCTCAGGATCAGCATAGGCCACCTCAGTCACAGTGTGGACGTAGGCGTCCACACAGGCCTTGCTTTCATACTGGACAACGCGCTGCCAGAGGTCGGCAATCATCTCGACCTTGAGGATATTGAACAGCTGCACGTTGCCGCCAAGCCACTTGGATTCCTGGTTTGTCATTTTGGTGGTAGAGATATGGACTATTAGAATGTAATGTGTACACTAGTTTGCAAATGTGAAAACTGAAACGTTCAAGTTTGAGAATTGTGTTTATGTAGAAAAATAGAATATAAAAAAGTGGGTCACGCTTTGGCGTGGCCTTGGCGTGGCCTTGGCCCACCTTGCCTACCCTGGCATGGTCTTGAGTTCAATGTTCAAAGTCCAAAGTATTTTATTGTGTACACATTGGAGTCCACAGTGGTGTCTCACGACGTCGATGAGCGGAACTGTACCCACACCCACTCCCAGTAGGCCGCGGGGCAAGTCGCCGAGATAGAGAGGCAACTTTGACACATCTACAACGGTCCAGGGGTCAATATTGGAATAGTCAAGTCTGGCAATGAATGCATCCATCATATCAAGGTGCAGCTTAGGTATCTCTAGGGGATACTGTGCACAACACACACGCGTGGTCAATCCCAACAGCCATACCGCATCAATCCCGCTTGTTGGGATACAATCACAAATGTAGCACTTGTCTTCCACCAACGTCCGGGCATACTGTACCCATGTCACATACCCAGGTGGAAGGGGGACGTTGGCGGGAATGCCAAATGCCTCACGATGCCTGTAGACGTAACGCTCGGCTGCAAACACTGGCGCATCCGGCAGGAGCACGGATATGGGCTGGAGCTGGGATCTCATAACTAGTGTTTCCAGCACTGTGTCGGGCATTTCAAATGGTTCACATGTATGCGACTTGTCCCGAAGCACACAATAGGGTGTCCATGACCAGATTCTCTTGCCCAGCACGTCCAGAAGGGACAGGAGCTCAAGCTTCAGCTGCATATAATGTGCAGCATGCAGAGTTATGTAGCCGTGGTCCTGGAACACCGGTGTAGCATGACGAGCGTCTCTGCCCACAAGGCCAATTACAACCTCTACAACATATGCTGGAAAGGGGACATAGAGAGATTCGTAGCCACATTGGACGAGCTGGCTATAGAGTATAGGCGAGCTCAGGGCCGCAACACTGTCCACTCTACACTCACCGTTGGAACAGTGCAATGTGATGTGCATGCTAGACAATGTGTGTAAAATGAATAAATATACATTACTAATTTTAAAAT
>NW_014040345.1:20466-22199 GCF_001186125.1 Sphaeroforma arctica JP610 | reverse complement strand
ATTATTCTGTGTATGTGTATGATTAATCAGTCCTCCATTGTTTAGGCCTTCATGATAGAAGACCTGATCGCGTCACTCTAGTTCCCGATTGTTGATTATTCGACATTGCATCTGTCTGTCCGGTGTCCGTCCTCCAATACTCGGTGCTCGATTTGAATTCGTTGGCACAATTCCTCTGCGACATTCCTTCATGGCGTTTGCAATTTGTTTTTGTTTCGCTATACCGTTCTGGACGACACTTGTCAAGTTAGCAGTGGTCATGTGTGTGCAAACCGTAATACCGTCTTTGAGTACATCATTGTATTGTTTGGCCTGCATGTTCATGCTCTCTGCTACAGTCCGTCCGCACCCGTTCTTGAGCTGTTTGGTTGCTTCAGCTAGCTTCAACTTCCTGCCCAACACATCGTTTTTCTTTGTAGTCCTCAAGGACTTTGCCCGAGGAGTTGTTTTATTCTGGATTTTATATTTCTCAGACTCGGTGAACTTCTGTAGCTTCTCAAAACCCTTTATATCAAGATGTAGAGTCTTTACAAATTTGCTGTCGTCAATGGCGTAGCTGACCTCGGGCGAATTGCCACTAAAGTCAACCGTCAAGTTGCGCACCTTAATCCATCTCAGGTAATCGTCTCTATTAAGGCGCTTGCGCATATCAAGTATAACCATGTCGCCAGCTGGGGTTAAGTCAAGCGTTCCAGGGGGTATAATATGTCCATCCAGGGTTGGAGGTGTCTTGGACTTTCCCAGACGCACACTACGGTACATCCTACTGAGTTCATGCGATTCATCAAAGACTTCTTTGCCATCAGAGGCAAAATCGAGGGGTCTATTTATGGGGCGTGCGGTGAAGTTATCCGTATATTGCTGTGGATATAGACTGGCTTCTCTCAATAACGCCAGATCCCTCTCAACGTACATGTCTTCGACCATGCGGGGGACAATCATACCACCCTCGGGACTAAAGTGGGAAACGCGCCAATCGAGCTTAAACGTGCGAGTATCGTCATACAAATTGTAATCCTGTTCGGATAAATTTTTAAAGTCCCCGTAGGTACAGTGTTTGGTTGTGAGATTGATCGCGTTGGGCTTAGCCCCAATCTTGGCAGCACCGCACATTGGCTCCACCGGGATCTTGACCCACCTGTAAGTTTGGATATCGTTGAGGATATTCCCCTTTTCGACACGGAACATGGTACCGTTGGAGTGGAGGTACATTAGTTTATTCATGTAATCATTGTGGCTTGGTAAATAGAACGGCCGTGATCCGGCGTTCTTCCAGTTGAACTTGTAGATTCGATCATTCACAAAAAGGCGGTTGAGCTTAGTCATGGTGGGCTTGTTAGTGAGGTGAACGTTGAATACGTACGGCAAACCATCCATGCCAATGTACATACCGTATATATATGCACTACGCTGGCGCATAATGTCGGTGGTCGTCTTGAGAGTATTCGATTCAATGGAAGTGGTGGGGTCATTCACAAAGGACCGCGAAAGCGTATTGACAATGTTCGACGAGATTGGGACTGGTAGTGTGTGGGGAACAAAATATTGTCTATCCACAGCCTGGATTTTGATACCTTGGAAGAATTCGTGCTCCCTGTAGAAATACGGCCTCCGGTCAGTCCAAAATATCAAGATCAATTGAGATAATACATTGGTTTTTATTTGTATTTTAAATAATTTAATACAAGCTCTTTTTCCAATATTTCCAAAGTGTTCTAAATGCACTTTGATGG
>NW_014040345.1:16502-20446 GCF_001186125.1 Sphaeroforma arctica JP610 | reverse complement strand
ACTAAATTGTATTTTAGTTTATTATAGTTTGAAACCTAGTAATTTCCATCGAAGTTTACATCCCTGTAGAAATAAGCAAGGGGCCCCCGGCCATGAGTTCGTACTTCTCATTGGCAGTATTAAAGTCAATTCTAGCCGCCTCTTCGCGGGCTGCTTCGCGGGCTGCTTCGCGGGCTGCTTCGCGGGCTGCTTCGCGGGCTGCTTCGCGGGCTGCCTCAATTGCTTCACGGTCACTCTGTGGCGTTGTTAACCCTGACATGATGTGTGTGTCACAACAATCCGTTAATCTTTCATTGTCGGTAAACCCCCCCCCCCCCCTTTTTTTTTAGGGTTTCGCGTTTTTAATTTTTATTATATCCTTTTTTGGTTAAACGATGTTTGCCTGCCTACGAAAGCGAAGCCATTTAAGGAGAACTCCACCATGAACACCACCCGCCTCGTGTATGCCCTGGTACTAGCCTTCATAGTGTTTGTTACATACCGGTACATGTACACTGGAACACCGACAGCAGTGGCCTGCGTGCCATACCAGACCCACAGGCAGATGCCCGCGCCCCACATCCCCGTGAACACCATGCAGTACACGAAGGTCCCCGAGAGTGTCCCGTCCGACTGCCAGTACCCAGCCACCCAGGTAGTTCAGCCGGCCGTTACTGGCTCTGACGCCTTGATGAGCCAGATGGCTGCCCTATAGTTTGCCGGCCACGGGCTGACCCCACCAGAGACCTGCATGCAGGGCTCGGAAGCGTAATCTACGACGCGGGGCTCAACAAGGAGCGAAGGGCGCTGAAAGAGCGCTACGAGCGGTCGTGCTAGGGTAGAGACGAAAAAATTGAAGAAAGGTTGAGTGTAAATACAAACCTGCAAGTGTGCGCGTGAACCATAATCGCACTTGCAAGTATTTTAACTACACACACACACACACACACTATGGACACTGGCCATATACCCGCAACAGCCGTTCCGGACGAGTGCAAACTTGCAGCTATCCAGTGGTACATGGTGGTTGCTCCACCGGTCGACATGCTCGCCGCGCTCGACGACGCACGAGCCAAGAGGGCCCTCACCTGGCTGCCGCTGTGGTACCTAGCCACGCTGGGCCCTGTCTGCGAGGCACAGGTGTCGCGCGTCCACACATATACCGACCTCGCTGCCCAGCAGTTTAAGCGTATGTGTCAGCTGGCCACTGAGGTCCTGGAGACATTCTACCCCAACATGTTTGCCCGGGCCAAGGGTGGAACACGGATGGGTCGGTGCATCGACTTTCACGCCTCGCACTGCCTGACGTGCCGCACGGCTCCCTTTCCAGAGAGTGGTTTCCGTGTAGCCCCATTGGAGTATGCGGGGACCTTTGTGCTCTGTCGCTCACAGTAGTTCGATAACCTGCCCGTGCCGATCCGTAATGCCCACGGGCGCCTGGAGGACCTGTGGAAGGAGCACGCCTCCGCGGCGACGGAGGGTGTCGCTGGACTGGCATTGGGGGGGTGTTGCCGCCGCCACATTCATGCATGGCTTCCAGGCGCCCAGCCACATTCAGCTGGGTCGACCCCATGTCAATGCCGAGGTTGCGACATGGCACCTACTGGGCCTGACCAACAACCCCGCGGGGCTAGGGCTTGTGGACACCGAGCCGGTGCCGCTGAAAGACATGTACACGAGCGAGGTGTACGGCTGCGACCTGGAGACTGCTGCAGCCGAGTGCGAGCCCTTCAAGGGTCGGTACAGGCGCGCTGTGGCTGAGCTTGAGAGAGTGGGCACACAGTTCCTAGCCGTGAGCGAGCGGACGCTGGTGTCAGTGGTAAAGGTTGCGGACCAGCCCCTGGAGAACCGGGCGCTGCTCTGGGACACCGTTGTGGAGTTTCGACACTGCAGCCTTTGTAAAGGTTTTTGTGGCTGGCAAGGTCGTTAAGAAGACATTACGCCACAGTGCTGATTCCCAGCGATATTCGCTACCTGACTAGTAATCTGGCCAAAGCAATCGACCAGTGGCTGGCTGGCCCCATCGATTATCCAGCTGACAACACGAACGTACGACATACAGTCCGCAATGACGGACTACTCAACAGACCTTAACCTCGCTTTCTAAACCCTAAAACCCTATAAAAAAAACCACACAAGAACGGGGCCTGGGGGATTGGCACCTTTGTGGGGGTCTAGGGTGGGACTCTGAATGTCGACGGGTAGTGGGGGCTGAGTACTCAGAGCTGGCGGGTCTCGAGGTGGTAGCCATCAGAGGTCCCCGATGGCCCTGGTGGGCCGGCTTCAGGCGAGAGATTCAAAAAAAGACAGGGTGTGACTTCAGTTGCCATTGGTGTGGGTGCAGGTCAAACGGACCAGGGTGCTAATGCGGTGACTATCGGCAGAGATGCAGGGCAGACGGAGCAGAGTATGTATTGTGTGGCTATGGGGACCAATGCCGTACTTGAAAACCATGGTGAGGATTCGGTGGCCATAGGTAGAGGTGCAGGCCAAATGGACCAGGAGGGTGAATCGGTAGCCATCGGCAGAGAATCGGGAAATACAGGTCAGGCAACCCAATAGGTGGCTATTGGCATGCAATCGAGGCATACAGATCAGGCTACCCGATCGGTTGCCATGGGATATTATGCCGGACGTACATCGCAGAGTGAAAACGCTATAAGTATTGGGAATCTTACGGGAGCCACCCAGCAGGGGCAACAGGCTATAGCAGTCGAATTTGCGGCGGGATACAATATGAAGTCATCAAATTGCTTAGCGATTGGATACATTGCGGGTCGAAATACACAGGGTTCAGCTAGCATGGCAATTGGCCATAGCCAGGGCTATGAAAATCAGGGGTCGAACAGGGTTGCAATTGGCACTCAATCCGCCATAGATAACCAGTCGGACCATTGCGTTGCGGTAGGGATAGATGCCGGTAGAGTCGAACAGGGTGAGCACGGAACTGCACTAGGTGCACATGCTGGTCGATTTTATCAGGGTTTAAATGCAATAGCCGTTGGCAATGGGGCTGGGAATACAAGGCAGGGCGCAGGATCGGTGTGCGTTGGAACTTTATCTGGCTTTAATGATCAAGGGAAATTGTTGATTACAATTGGTGGCTATACCATGGTTGACAACGGTGGGGAGGGCAGTATAGGAATCGGGTACCGGGCCGGACGTAGTGGAGAAGGTGGGGACTGTGTGATCATTGGACGACAGGCGTTGGAGTGGCTCGGTGAAGAGGGAGACGATACGAATATTGATGAGGAACTTGAGAAGGAGGATGGAGAAGAAACTGGGGGTGGAGAAGATGAAGTCGATAACAAGATATACCCCAGAAATTTTGTAGCGATATGTGCACGCGCATGTAGGACACAGGCATCAAACAACTCTATCACCCTTAATGGGACAAGTGACACACTCAACAACTCAGTCGAAGACTCACTGGTTATTAAGTCGGTCCGCAACGCCACCGGTCTGAACGCGCTAACGCACAACCCCGCAACGGGCGAGATCACATACTCGACATCGAGTGAAGAGACCAAGGAGAATATTCACGAATACGAGCGAGATGTCGAGGCGATCCTACAGGGCCTAGTGGTCAAGGAGTTCAACTAAAAAAACATAAACAAGTACACGCAGCCCTGCCCCGAAACGCTTAAACTTCCTATTGTGTTTGAGGAGTGGGTAGAGACGAACTATCCGCCTAAACCAGAGACACTAGAGGTCGATGGTCTATGTGATGGTATGGGATTAGAGGAATTGTACGCCGAGTATGCTGAGCGGCAGAGTATTGTACGATACAAGGTCGTGAATAAAGAGGAGACGCATGTGGGACTGATTGCTGAAGATGTGCAGGGCATTGCACCGGAGCTCGTGTATGATGACCCGGAGGGCCAGGCTCTTGACATAAAGTGGAATAGCATCACAGCGATGCTGGTGAAACAGAACCAGGCTCTGGTGAAACAGTTGGCAGCACA
>NW_014040345.1:0-15702 GCF_001186125.1 Sphaeroforma arctica JP610 | reverse complement strand
GATAATCTGGGTTCGACCGATATCTTTTTCTTGATTGTACATATGTGACACTGATATGTAGTATTTGCTACAGGTTATTTACCGTGTAAAATCCATACAACATCGCATCTAAAAACAACAAGATGAGGTGATTACCGAAAGTATAGTTTTTAGCTCCTGTTGATATATAAAGCAGCCGAAAGTTTACGTCTTAGCTCCCGTCGGTTTATAAAGCAGCTATTCCATTTTGTCACCTGTCATGATATATCCATGAAGTAACGAGTGAAACGGCTAGAGATCAAGCTTGATTTTTTAATAAGAATTTATTACGATACATATAGTATTTGTTGTGTTCATTTAAAAATGACACTGAAATTTTCTCCTCTATTGCGACAATCGAAATCTTTCATAATCAGGCTACCTTTACGTTGCAAAACTTTCAACAATGACGGGCGCATAGGCCGATAAGTGCCAGCGATAAGCTTGACACTCAGACACTAGATTGGTTTGCAACATATATTTAAAAATGTACCATAGTCCATATTTCGTATTTTGGAACCCCCATATTTCATGGTATATGCCAAATTTATCTCCATAGTACATATTTCGGGATTTTCCAAAATCGTCCATATTACGTATTTGGACCTTATAGTATGGCCGATTTTCCCCCATATTCATACTCCATATATATGGATTCCCAGGCCTGGTCCTGTCCTATTCTCAGCGGATTATCTTGCTCTGAGATAATAATCATTTCATGCCTGAGACCCTCTGTTATGGTGCTCTCAGTATTTAGAGAGTCCCAAGGTGTCACTTTCAGATGTCAAATTTGTATTATTCCTATCTTTTGTACAATTCCAATTTCAATACATATTTGGAAAACCACTTAATTGTCTACAGGAGTCCCACACTCTAACGTATACTGTCACATGTTCAGAATCTTAAATTACGCAGCTCTTGTTCATGTCCAATCCGTTAAACGTATTACAATGTTATACGTGTAAACGTTAATAAAAATACGTTTATAATATACGTTAACCTGTGCCCTTGAGGAGCGCCACACTTCCGAATTGGTACAAAGTTTGTGCTATCGCATGTCGATAACCATCCGTGCCTGACCAACAAGAAGTGGTCCTGAATAAATTAATCTAAATTAGCGATAGATGATAATCAAAGGCTATATTTTAACTATGAACAGCCAGGTAACAAAGTGCTACTTTATTGATGGTAGTGAAGTACTTAGCTATCACGTGGGAGTGGTCTGCAGGCCTCTATACTGCTGTAAAGTAGTTCGATGGAATCAAACGAACAAACCTGACATAACTTTACAATATTACGTAAAGAGAAACGACGTTGTGGCACTTTGGTTGTTTTTCGTTAAAACTATCATATTTCTGGTGGAAGTAGTTACTTGTGTGGGTTGTTTTGGCAGCGTCTGTAACAATCCAGCAACGCTCATCGACTTGCACAAAGCTCCAATTGAAAAACTGTCCATTTCCTGAATTGTCGAATAATGTTGAGAGCAAAATTGAATCATTGCCGACGACAAAACCTCGTTGCGTCGCGTTAACAAGCGTTCAGGTGTTATTTTATCTCGTTGACAGTCCTTACATGCCGTCTTCAATCTTCTCTGAGAATTTGATAAATGTATGCCAAGTGTGTGAGTTCCGTCGTAGGTATGGTTTGCCTCACCCCAATGAATTCCGGAGTACCCATCATATTTTGTTCCCATGACCGACGGCAGAAGTACTATCTCACTGGCAAATTTTGTCGCGGAACCTCTGAGTTGCCTTACGCTATTACATGCCCAACAACTACCATCATAATTGCTACTATAATTATCTAACACATCTAGTATGACTTGTGAACGTGGTGCGGAAAAAAGAAATCCATTGTACACGGCATGTTGACTTTCCTCGATTGCTGTCAACGTGCCCGTTTTCAAGTGATCAGGTAAAGAGCGTAGGAGAAGAAAGTCTACATCAAGATAGACGCCTCCATACTTGTAGACAGCAAGAAATCTAACTATGTCGGCAGCATGTGCTGGTATGTCTACGCTTATTCCGTTGATTTGGTTGAAATCAACAGTTTGTAGACTGACAGTGCTTCTGATAGCCTCGAAATATGGCCCTTTCGGAATTTTTTGTACGTAAAGATACGTCACTTCAGGCTTCAGAAAGAATTGAGCTAAACTGATCGACAAGAAAGCATAGTATGGCAAATCGACGTCTTGCTGCGTCATCCAGCACATGTGTAAAATGGGTGGGGTTCCTACTTGGTTGACAGTGTTCCGACTCATTATTGTTAAGGGCTCAAAGGACACTATCGAACTATAGAGAAAGAAAATTATAATCAAGCATAAAAGAACCGCCATTATTTTGCTGAAATTAGTAGGCAGCGTCATGGTATCAGTAATATTTTGTAATCTAGTATATACCTTGTGTAAATATGTTTTGTCTATGTGCAGCATTTTCAAATTTTCAAATTGATATTCAACTGTACTGAACATCAACTGTTGTGAATAGTAGTATTGTTGACGACGTGCTGTAAAACCCCTAAAAAAAAGTATTGTAATTTTTAGATAATTGACTACGCTCCAGACTCTATAGTAGTAGGTTATCGAGGGTTTCTACTTCTGTGAGGGTTTCTACTTCTGAGCGAGTTGCTGCAGGCAGAAAGTAGAAGTGAGAAGCTGACCGAGGAACATATATTTTTCGGTAAGAAATATGGCGAAAAATCGGTATATTTATATAGGAACTTGTCAAAAATGAGAATTATTTACAACGAATGGTTATTTATTTTAGTGAAACTGGTAAATAAGGTGCACACATCCGAGAACCGGGGTACACCCGCCAATTTTCAAATGTAAATAACTTTTGATCCAAACGTCAAAAAGTTCCAAAATTGGAACAGTGCACTTGAAATTCTGTGATCTGTCCCAAAAATGCAATAAAAAAACTATGGAATATACCGCTATGGGACATTGTCACTCACACTGTCAAAAATCTGAGAGAAATAAAATTAAAAATATTATTTCAATCGCATTCTAAACGTACAATACACATGTATGAATCATTTGTATCCCGTAACCAGTGTTATTAAGTGTATACATATATCGGTATTATACAACATGCCTCCACTAAGGAAAAGTGCGAATAAGACATCCTTTCTCTAGGCTGTTGAGCAGGAAGAGGGCTGTCCTCGGTAAAGGTGGATGGTTTGTCTCCAACAAACCAAAAGAGGATAAAGAGTTTGAAGCTACAAGTGCTACAGAATCGGAGAGTGGATCAGGAGACGGTTCGCTTGTCTCGCATGCGCAACGTTCTTTATTTTCATCTAGACAACCAAGATAATCGGATCGTAGGTTTACACGTGAAAAAATAATAAAGTAAATTCGGACAATATCTTTCATAACTACTACTGTCCGAAGTTAGGGCGAGTCTAAAGCCATTTACAATACGTTAAGGTAAAGTATTAAAGGTGATAAAGGGCCGATGTGGTTTGAATGTTGCACTTTGATTTTCCACAGTTTGGCCGGAGATTTTTAGAGGTGCGTTTGTCAACGAATTGTAGTGAAGATAATCTGTAAAAATTGGCTATTGTTATCCAACCAAGTTGGATAACAGATTTTGGGCTGAAAAATTCGATTGGTATAGTCTACTGGGCGGTTTTGTATATTTTAGTCGTTGAAATAGAGCCACAACCGTTCACAAAACACAAAAACGCACATGAATTTGTATGATTTCACCCATTTACT
This sequence comes from Sphaeroforma arctica JP610, assembly GCF_001186125.1. NCBI lineage: Eukaryota > Ichthyosporea > Ichthyophonida > Sphaeroforma > Sphaeroforma arctica. The sequence goes on along the minus strand of NW_014040345.1, from coordinate 11,966 downwards.
TGTGTAATATCGACCTTTCCAGAATTGCACACAATGGTGGCTAGCAATTTATCTATAGATTGTTTATTCCGTAATGCATCTGTCGAGTATAAATATGAACATATTAGTAGCACAATCGTTGTATTTATACTTCGTGATGATGGATGAGGTCGATCGCGAGGAATACTTCATTTAATCCGAAGATTGCGATGGCTTATGATGGATGTTGTACTGTGATGTAAGGATGGCAGAACAAGAATCCAATAGAAAATTTGAAGACAATTGGTAGGGTTCAGATGCAGGAGTAGATAGTGACTTGACAGACGCAAGAAGTTTATTTTTTGGAGTAAATGATATTAGTGATTAAAAACGATGATGTTGGAACAAGCGACGAATTATTTGGAAAACTTGTTGAAATATTTCATGTACAAATGGATCCTTATGGCGAGTGGGTTCACGGAGATGCGGGCGTTCTTCGAACAAAGTCAGTGTCGGTGGAACTTCAAGCGTCAATGAAACAACAAGCGTAGACAAACACGAGAGTACTGATGGCGGTGTGAAGAAAGTGATGAAGATTGTGTAGAACTATCTAGAACAGCTATGGTAGCTATGATTACTCTATTGCTGTTAATATACTAAACTTACGAAACTTTGTATAAGAAAACAAGACTAGGGCTTTTATATATGTACCGGCCAACGTTTGCTCAGATTGCCGGGCATTTTATACAATAACCCCCCCCCCCCCCCCTAAAACCAGATCTTAGAATGAGCTGTGTACAATATCAGATACTTACGAATATGTACAAATGTACATATAGCGACAGTTCATGTACATTTACTGACTTTATCGTGCATAATTTGCTTAAATTTAAATCGAAGAGCCTTTGGCTATATCCATTTTTTACGAATAAATCTGTTGAGGGGGGATATGTTGTCTTTTATTGATCGGTGTTGATATATGCTGCTTCATTCAAGCTTATCTCACTGCTTGGTTTGCAACTCACGTGGTCTGTGATGCTCTTTTACAAGAACATACGAGAATAGTGTTTTGAAAATCAATTTTTCTAATTCTGTTGTCATGTTGGACACTGGTGACATAATCGTGCGAAGCTAACGCCTCCAAATTATGCACGAGTTGTGAATTTCCTGATACTGCTCGAGCATAGGCACAAAGCAAACCACCACAGTTAAAACTGTCGTGTTGGTTTATACCGCCTACTTTTAGGCTGTATGTAACATTATCTGTAGGGTAACATTTCATCCATCATACTATATAATTGAATTGTTCTTCAGCTCTAACAGGATTTGGCATACCATCTAAAATGGTAGCTGTAGTGTTTGTTTTGTACAATGTAAAAATCGCCAAGTTCCAATGTGCGTTTCTATGGTTCCACGGGATCAATACAGAGATCCTTTCGGACACCTGTGGCGGTATGATGATTTAATTCCCCTGGCAGTTTACTGCTAATTGTAGGTTGGGAAATTGGGGATCAGTAAAACCTTTACCGAGCTTCATCTTACAGAGAAACGACAATCCTTCTCAAAAATGTAAAACACGCCTTGATGCGTAGTCAATGTTGTTGTTGTTACTAGCCGTTATTCTCATTTGGCTGGATGTACATTCCTTGTCTGCACCGTAATGTACATATTGTGTCAGCCAGCACAAGTTTTGAATGTGAATATAATCATTACGTTACTCGAATATAGTCATTACACTAACTCGATTTTCAGATATACAGCCTGAAAACATACTTTCACTGGTTTCCGTGTCACATTTCACTGGCGAGGTTTCTGTCTGTATAGGTGTCGGATTGTTATCAGCGTCTGGGACGGGCGCAATGATATCTGTGACAGGGCAGTGACAGGGCGAATTAAACTATGGAAGTCAGACTTTGTATCAATTTATTATGTGACAAAAACATTTCGAAAATATTTTATACCCATTCGATGCGCCAGTGAAATGTCAAACATACCGGAAAACCAGTCGAGGCCAATAAGAGGGAAACTTCCCGCTCCTTTTCATATTGCTTGATAGTTTGATGTAAAGAAGCTCCCTTTTGATGTTCTCCCGAATCAATCGCTTGTTCCCATTGCGGCATCAGTTTCTCTGTACACGTAGTAATGCGTCTCATATTTTCCCTGTGAACGGATTTTTGTTAAAGCACTATCTTTTAAACAAATCCAATTCCTTCCCTTATCTTCATCGATTTAATATTTTAAAGAAACCGAATAGATGTAAAGTTTGAGAGTGACTGAAAGATACGACCAAAGGATACAATAGACCTTTTCTCAAGTGCGAATCTCTCAGCTGGGGTTATCGGCTGAAGGACTCGCATTAAGTATTTATTTGTGTTTAGTATTTTCTACACTAGACTCAAGTTTACTTAAGTGTTTCCCTCACACACGGGAGTCCCGGTATCATCTACCGGTATTCCCGATTCTATTTACGATCGCTCTATCATCAGAAATATTAGATCTTAGATCCTAAGCTCATTATTTGATGATCCTAATTTTTGGGTTTAGGATTGGCTTTTCTGATAATCCGGTCCCTGGATACTGCAGCCCCCCGACTGTATGCTTCTCAGCCTGTGTAGGAGTAGAAAGTGACATCTTATAGGACTGGATTATCTAGAGGTTGGTGTTTTTGTATAGGGAAAATATTGTCCCTTAGGGGGCATAAGATGAAAAATCTGCCACCATTATCCATTCTAACATATTACTTATTATTTAACTTATACTAAATAACATAAGTACTCTACACGCTCATCGGAGTCAGTCTTAACCTGTGCTCTCGATTGATCTCAACTTGGCTAGGAAAACGCGTCTCAACGGTGGCTCTTAACCGAGTCTGTGATCCTCATCCCTCTGGTGTGTGGGCAGAGCATGCTTCAAGGTGAAAAACGTGGATGTGTCCTTCGGTGTCAGTGAAGCTTGGCTATGTTCTCCGCCTCGTGCGCTGCCTGTTGCTCGCTGATCGCTCATCAGTGCTTGTTGCTGTTGACTTCTTTGGCCTGGATTACCTTCGCTTGCGTCGTTTACGCTGTCGGTATATCATAAGAATATCGGCATCTGCGATGTCTGATTTATGTGTCCAGGTATGCACCCCATCTGTCCATTGCAGTAGGTAATCCTGGGTTCCACCACCTCTTGTGGATTCTCTGTTGTCAAGCATCGAGGGGAAATGCGTCTCTACTGATGGTTGTACTTGATTGTTGGTAATGAATTCTTCAAGCTCGCGAGACCTTTTTACTGAATCAATTAGCTCATCGCTGATTGAGTTAGGATATTCGGGGGCTTTAGTTCCATCACGGTTACGGACAAAATACCCGTTGCTCTCCTTGCTTGCTTTTTTGTATGGCCCTCCGTAGGGTGCTGTCATTTTATTCATTTCAATTAGGTAACGGACCATCACAATGTCCCCTACTTGGAAGTGTACATATTTCTCCTGATATTTTTGGTCAAATGCTGCGCGCATTTTCTCGTGTTATTGTGTCACATTGGTGTCTAGTTGTGGTCGTATTGACTCTTCTAGATTCTTCAGTCGTGTTTCCCATGGTATTGTTGTACCTGGTGCACTGACTGTTGTGTCGTATTTGGTGAGTTAATTTTATCGTCGTCCATAGTACACATTGAACCGTGGTGATTTGTGTCTGCGTGATGAACGGAGGTTGTGGCCCATTTGGACAAATGGGAGGCGTGAGCACCAGTTGCTTGGATTTTGCTCAACGGATTTCCGTAGTAAGGCGATGAGATCTCTATGTGAGCGCTCATTTGCTCCCAGTACCTTGGGTTGATATGAGATCTCTATGTGAGCGTTCATTTGCTCCTAGAACCTTGGATTGATACGGTCTTGATACTAAGTTTTGTGACGGTGCCTGCTCGATAATTTTCGAGAGAATGTCATTCACGTATTTAGTGCCCTGATCCGTCTGTATAACTTGTGGAAATCCGTGCTCACACATGTTGGAACTAGTGTTCGCGCAACAGTGGCTGCCCACTTGTCCATCATAGATCTCAGTATAGTATATGATGAATGTACATCTAGCCATAACAGAACGTATGTGTTGCCTCTATGCGAGTCTATCAAGGGACCTATGGTGTCCACTTGTATCCTGTCGCCTGGAAATGCGGCTGCTATTGATTGTAAAGGGTGGAATCCGTTCTTGTGAATTTTGTTCTTGAGACATGGTACACAGCCTTCAATGTATTGGTTGACATGTTCCTTCTGACGGGACCATGTGTGGCCATCTAGTATGAGTTTGTTCACTGTTTCTTCGACAGAGTAGTGACCCACGGTGTGGTATTGAGCTATTAGTGTGGCCTTGTCCTCATACGTGACTGTGTCTAGCTCTGCTGACTCGCCCACAATTTGTACGGGTGCAATGTTTACTGCAGGGTGTGTTAGTTTTCGATCAAAGTATGGTGACTTTGTGCCTATTTTGGCCACTAATGTGACCCCCCATTGTGTTTTGCCACAAGCTGTTTTACCATTCTTTAGGAACGTGTTGTTTGTGTTTTTGACTACCATCAGGTCTTGTTCAAGTAATGACAAGAATTTGGTGAACCACGTTGCGTTTGGATAATATGGGGCGCATATTGTAATGCTCGTGACTTCCTTTATGACTTTGTCTGGAACGTCTGGTATTAGTTCGTAGGAATGATTCGTCCATGCGTTTATGTCATCTGCCCACTTTTGTAGTAGCGCATTTTGTTCTTTGATGTAGAACTTTGCTGTTTGTGCATTGTGTGCTGCTGCAAATAAACCGATGGTGTATTTTCCAAATAAGCGTTCTACATCTTGATAGAATCATGAATGGAGTTTCCAGTCTATGGCAAACACCAGTATGGGCATGTTTGTTTCTAGGTCAGTGTATTCTTGACCATTGTGTGTGTGCACATTGACTTCTTTCAACACATTCGATGTTTTGATGTTGAATGTGCCTTCGTACAATCGTGACAATCTCTCAGCAACTTCACTATCTTTGCCTGGCACGTTTATGATGGTGAAGTGGTGATGAAATGTTTTTTTTTTGCTATCCACTTTGCGAGCATGGGATGCAGTGTTTTGCTGCTTGTTCATCTAGCACAATGCTTTGTGATCTGTCCAAAAGTGTTCTAGGCTATATACTAGCGCTAGCAGCTTTGTAGTATTTGTTCCATATCTCTGTTGTGCAGGATTGAGGCCTTGTTAGAAATAGAGTGTATCTCTTCTGACTCCATCGAGGATTCGGAACAGACACCCTTCTATGACATAGTTACTTGCAAAACGGGAATCCATCTACTGGGTACGCCAATGTTGCTGAGCATGCAATGGCATCTTTGAGTTCTTCCCATTTCTTGAGTTCCGGTGTCGAAAGTTTGTCTATATTCTGATTCATTTTTCCTTTCATGAGATTGCGGAAGTGTTTCGTTATCCGTGCAAATTGAGGTATGTAATCTCGCATGTAGTTTGCTAGGCCAACTGTTCGATGTAAGTCACGTTTGGTTCTTGGCAGTGGCCAGTCAATCATACGTTTCTGTTTTTCGGGATCTGTTTTAAGCCCTTGTGTTGTTACTTTGACGCCTAGTATATTAACTGTTTTGACTGCAAACGCACACTTGTTGTGATTCAGCTGAAAGTTGGCAGCAATACGTCTTTTGATGACTTCACGTACTGTCATACTGACAATGACTGTGTCGTCCATATATACTTGTACTCCTTTAATGTCAATGAGGAGGTTGGCCATCACTATTTGGAATTGTGCTGTTAGCGAGTGGAGTCCAAACGAAGCTGATTTGAATAAGTATTGTGCCCCTCTCCATGAAAAGGTAGAGAAGTGTTGGCTATTTTCATGTACCCGAAAGTGGTAGAAACTTCCTGCCAAGTCCAATTTGGAAAAGAATTTCGCACCTTGTAGGTTGTGGAGTACTTCCTTTATTTTTGGTAACACGAATTTGTCTTGTCCATGTTGATAGTTGACTTCACTTAAGTCTAAACATGTGCGTACTTTCTTTAATAGACCCGTCTGTTCAAATCGCCCTGTGGATAGTAACGGTAGATTCACCTGAGTGGGTGTCGTTCGTTTTTATATGTGGCCATTTTTGTTAGAGTGTAATATGATAGTAGTCTTTGAATAAAGCGTTTTTGTATATCTTTATTTGCAACATCACCCTTGGTTTTATACTCAAGATGTTTGTGCTAGTGTTCAACCGCTTGGCTTGGCCAGGGTGAAAACTCATATGGTCGGTATGAGGACCCTTTTGCAGAACACTTTAACACTTAGATACTATTCTAAAGCATAATCTCTGCTACTCGCTCTTACGCCGATCATTTAGTGTTGCTCGGCTTTCAGAGCAATGCTCTCCTAGGAATCGGCTTTCGGAGCAATGCTCTCATAGGAGCAAATGTATTATTAACATGCTGTGGTTAATAAATTGATCTTTTTTTCGGAGTGACGCAACTCTTGTGATTTCATTCAAGAAAAGAGTTTTCTTGCTATTAAAACTTGCTTGAAATCTGTAGTCTCACAGTTGTTGGCCCATTTTTGAACATTGTCATCTGTTTGTGGGATGTAATTGTGTGGATAAAGTACACTTTGGCGTGGCGAAAGTTCTTGGTTTTGACCTCCTGACTTGGTATCGTCACTACTGATCTTGATAGATTGCAGTGTACATCTGGTGGGACCTGACCGTTCTGGACTATCAAGTCCGAAAGTGATTTTCTGGCAGGGTCTTCTTCATGTGGAGTGAGAAGTGATTCCCATTTTGCATCTGTTGGTATGAGTGGATTGATTATCCCCGCTAGATATATGCCTAAGTATGGTAAAATGTCCATACCTAAAAGAATTGGTGATTTCTTGTCTGGGAGGTCGAGTACCTCGAAGCAGTTTGAGGGTTTTCTACCGCCGTAATTTATATCACATACTTCTGTGGAACCTGTGCGTTGTACTCGTGCATCTGATTGTACTAGCTGTATACAGTCAGGTTGTGCTTTACGGACAGGTGTAGTTCGGTTACTACACCGCAATCCATACAAGAGCGTTGTGCTCCTGAGTATACTAGTGCGATGTATGTGGTGCCATTGATTTGTATGTCTATATGCAATCTTTGGTCTCGTGGGTTAGAAAGTAAAGAAATATGTGTGTAAGCAATATCATTTGCATTCCTTAACAACGTTGCTTCATCAGTGTGTGCATTCACAATGTCTACCATGTTTATCATATTAGCGCCCGACCATCAAGCGAAACCTCTTGGTGGACTTCCCCTCTGGGTGGGCCCCCTGGAGGTGTATCAACTCTTGGGCAAGTGACTCTCTGGTCAGGGATGGTTGTGTTTCGTGCGCGCTTGTTGTCACGCTTGCGATTAGCTTGTGTTTTGGTTGCCTGTCTGATCATATTTTCAGTGAGCTCATGGAATACTTTCTTTGATATGTCAGGCAGGTGTCCACTACTACCACCAGGCCTTTTTTTTTTGCCTTGATCAGTCTATCTGTTTCCGCCTGTAGGCCGTACATGACTAGTACTTGGTAACGTGATTCTTTGAGGAATTGCCAATTAATGGACTCTCGCTCAGTGCCTCTATACCGCTTCTTTAACTCCAACATTGTGCGACGCAACCGAGCTGCTTGGATTTCAACATTCATGCGAGTGTCATAGAAGTCATTGATCCACTTTGCTAGTAGATAGATTGTCTACTGGAGTGCGACGCACGTTGTCAATGATTAATATATTATAGTCTTCCACATTTGTGAAGTCTTTCCAAAGCTGTTTGGAACTACGTATATTATTGAACGCAGTGCGCGATACCTCAGCTCCGTCTGTCTGTCCGAGCAGTTCTTGTACGAGTGATAAGTTTTGTACCAATGGCATGTTTGTGCTCGTGAACAAGTCTTTTGCTACAGCTACAAATTCAATTGTATCACGACAATCAGCCATGCTGACATACTTGCCTGCTGGCCACTTAGGGAACTCACTCATCTTGAGGAGTTTGTCCATCTCTGGTTCTGAGATCTTATTCCCTACTTGAGATCAAATTAGAATTGGTTTGCTCACAAAGCCACTGATTGCAATACACACATCGTGATCACTTTTATCACAGTCCTTCGTAGCTTTATTGTATAGCTCTGACAACCACTGGTTTATTACTGGTATAAATCTGTTGGGTTGTTGGTCATGAACTGCTTTGTGGAGTTTGTGGAGAGCTCGTACCTCAATGGGGTTATCCGCTGTTTGTGCATACAACTTGTCCACTACAATGTAGAAGTTGCCCTCATGAATGGTCTTGTCCATGACTATGTTGTACTTACTCATAGCTGGGCCTAATGGAGCTCTTGTTGGTGTCGGCTCATCATCCATGCGCTTCCCTCCCTCTCCATTGCGTGGAGTAGAATTGCTTGAGGAAGATCGGAACACAGGCATTGTGTGTGCTGGTTCTGGTCGAGTTCTGGTTGTACGACTTGTACTGCCTCATGTCTGTGTTCTGCTTGAGCTCACTTGTGTGCGTAAGCTCTGTCGTGCTGCACATGTCCTTTGATATGGAGCAGAAGTCATTGACTGTTCTGAGTGTGGAACGTGTACTGTTGTGTCAGACTGCGTATTTACTCGTTGTGCATGTAGTCTACTACCTCACGTTATTCTCTAGCACAAGTACAAGTTCTCCCCTAGGTTCACACGGTTACGTTATTAAAAGTCGGTTGATTACCTTCGTGTTGTGCTTCTTTGTAGCGTTCTTTAGCGTAGTTTTGTGTAATATCTTGCACTTGATCGGTTCAACTTGAAGTTCTTTGAGACACCTGGGTATATACGGGGAATTTTTGTTTTGAGTGGATAAACTTGGTTTATCTTGGTTTATTTGTGTACTTGTGATAAACTTTCCACAACAGTGGATAGCTGCATTAATGCAGTCATTTGACCCTGAGGGTACAAGTTATTTAACCCTACAGAGACACCTCCACGAACTAGACCAGTGTCGAAACTGGCCAGCAGTATGTTGGTCAGTAACATCCTTGTTAAGTAAGGATATGCGCAGTCCAGGGCTGAGCTCGATTTTAGCCGAGCCAGCACCAAACACTACCATACAGAGCTACATATTGAAGCTCGATGCTGATTTACAACGTCCCGATATTAAGGACAAGATACAGCGATGGTACGAGTTCCTGGCTATGCATGTGTTCTGTAAGAACATAGGTAATAGTGACCGAGAAAGTTTGTATACTGAACTTAGGCGTAAGTACGCAAACGAACCTCGAGATTTAGGTCATGAAACAAAGTATCATCTGACCCGCCTTGAATGGGACAAGTTCTATCAAACTGTGTCCACTTTGTATTCTTCCAGTCGAGTAATCTCGCAGGAGAAGGCGGTTATTAAGAAACCGCGGGAGCAGACCGATCAAGGGTACATATCCAGGCAGTCCTCGAACGAGAGACCCCAACAACATCTACTCAATTTACGCGCCCTGTTAAGATGGTGCGTGCGGAGCACAAGGGACCTGCATGCAAGCAAGTTATGAAATGTGCTGATGAGAAATGTGGTTATGACATGTACCAGTTAACCCCTAACGGTTACTGGAACGGAAAGCATGCCCATTCTTGTAAACACTATCTTACAAAATGTGATAAATGTGAGAAGACCAATGGCTACCACACTAGATCGTGTAACGTCAGTCCCGACATTAAGTTGGACTGACGGTACTACCGGGTACAATCGTTACACAGACATTACAACGACTCTTTAGGTGAGCGTGTAATAATCCCTGTATATGTATATAGCAATGGAAATAAAATCCTTGCGTTGATTGATCCTGGTTCTGAAATTTAATATGTATCCGATCGCTTTGCATTAATGAAAGATATCGAAAGGAGAACACAAACAACTCACCTCATTTTAGCTGATGAGAAAACCTCCAAGTGTGAAACTATGGCTTCAGATGTTAAGGTCTCGTTAGCCGATGATAGGAGTATCACTACCCAAGCTGTGATAGTTAAGATGTTACAGAAGTACGACGGTATAGGTATAACCGTAACTGGTTTACCAAATAACATAGATCCATTAGAGGATCAATCAGACGATAATTGTCTGAAACCATATATCCCACCGTCAGACTCAGTCAAGGCATTAATACCTGACTTTGCAAGTAAGATTATGGATCTTATCCTCGTTAATAAGAAGATAAAGATTACTGACTGGGCCAAATTCCGCTTTAACGACGGATACGTTAGCCTTGACTTAACCAAAGTAGACTTTACGCAGTTGAAATGCCATTCGAGGAATTATGTATCCTGGAGACACGAAGCTGTGGTAAGAGAACAAGTTAAGAAATGGTTAACAGCCGGTGTGATAGAGATCAACTATCAACAGACGCCAGTTAACTTGGAACTGCTAGCCGTTGATCAACATAACTCTGACGTAACATTTAAGAAAGTCAGAGTGTGTTTAGATATGAGTCCAATAAGTAAGTTATTGCCAACCCATAGCTTCCACTTACCTCGTATAAAGTTACTGCGAAGGATGGAAGGTGCTACAGTGTTTATAACTATAGACCTAGCACAAGGATACCAATGAACCCTACCGTAAATACTTTAGCCTTTCGTGGAAGAGTAAACAATACCGATTTAAAGGAGCACCTTTCGGGTTACACTCCTTACCAGCTTTCTTCCAACAAATAATGGAAGCAATGTTTGCAGACATGCCTTACGTGCAAATCTACATAGATGATATAGTCATTTTCTCTAAAACTAAGAGCGATGACTCATTGCACAAAACTTCAAGATTAACGAGAAGAAATATCATTTCGCAATGAATGAAAACCCAGAGGAAGGTATTAAAATCGACCTCGGTAAAGTCGAGCACCTGTTAGATTGGAGAATTCCAACTACAGGTAGAGACGTAAATAGCATGTGTGGGTTTGTAAACTTCTTCTCTGACGGACTACCCCACCTAGCAGATTACCTTAAACCATTTGGACACTTAAGATGTCACAAAGGTAAACTAGGCGACTCGTGGACAAAAGAGTGTGATGATGCGGTTATTAAAGCACTCAAACACGCCGTCCAACAAGCACCTATAGTACAAGGGCCAGTCGATGGCGTGCCGTTTGAAATAGCAACGGACGTCTCCGACTTAGCCCTAGGAGGAGTATTATATCAGGTTATAGATAACAAACCTAGATATATACAATTCTTTAGTCGAGCTATGAATGCTTCACAGTTGAATTATCCAACTGTTAAACAAGAGCTATTAGCCATCGTGGCAGCTCTAACACACTTCCGAGATTACTTATACGGAACAGCATTTACGCTGATGTGTGATCAGAAATGTCTTCAATATATGAAAGAGATGAAACCCGACTCACAATTACTGAGTCGCTGGCATGATACAATATCAAAGTTTCATTTTGATATAAAACATCTGCCAGGAATACATAACCATTTACCGGATATGTTATCACGCTTCGTACCAGACTTTAATAAGTCAGTACGTGAGCTCTTAGCTACCGATTAGAAACGCAATCCACGGTGGGTTAATTTGGCTCAAAAGATATATGGGCCACATACCATAGATATGTTTGCTGCACATCATAATGCACAACTATCGAATTACAGGACTTTAAATCATCCTTTAGGAGACGCCTTTCAAATAGACCTTTCCAAACATAACGCGTGGGCTAATTTACCATGGCAGTTAATTGCCCCGCTATTAAATTATGTTCATATACAATTACACTGTGTTGCCCCTTACGGAGTTTAGATCCGTGACTCAATAAATTGATCAGTATGATACAATGCGAGCCAATATATATAGATAGGGAAGTAGATACCGTCCTCTATCAGGGTACCCGAGCTGTCCAAAAGACGCCCTGGAGACATACTATAATATGTCGTATAGGTCCTATTGGAACAACCAAATGGACCCCTTCTGATATCGCAGTTAGGGGTATAGAAGAACGTAATTTGGCGTAGAGAAAGTCGATATGGCAGATTTTCATCGGTGTGGGCGAGTACAGCGACGAC
>NW_014040346.1:108888-112783 GCF_001186125.1 Sphaeroforma arctica JP610 | reverse complement strand
CAAACCACCTGGGATTACACTTCCAGTCAGTGGCTAGTAACTCACGTACGGATATAATAAAGTCCGGTACGAAGCGTGATAACATATCCGGTAAATGGTTATGTATTCCTGTCAGATGTTTATATCAAAAATGAAACTTTGATATTGTATCATGCCAGCGACTCAGTAATTGTGAGTCGGGTTTCATCTCTTTCATATATTGAAGAGATTTCTGATCACATATCAGCGTAAATGCTGTTCCGTATAAGTAATCTCGGAAGTGGGTTAAAGCTGCCACTATGGCTACTAGCTCTTGTTTAACAGTTGGACAATTCAACTGTGAAGCATTCATTGCTCGACTAAAGAATTGTATATATCGAGGTTGGTTTGTCATCTATATCCTGATATAGTACTCCTCCTAAGGCTAAATCGGAGGCGTCCGTTGCTATTTCAAACGGCACGCCATCGACTGGTCCTTGTACAACTGGGGCTTGTTGGACTGCGTGTTTGAGCGCTTTAAATACGTCATCACACTCTTTAGTTCACAAGTCTCCTAGTTTGCCTTTATGATATCTTAAGTGTCCAAAAGGTTTAAGGTATTCAGCTAAGTGTGGTACTCCATCTGAAAAGAAGTTTACAAACCCACACATGCTGTTAACATCTCTTCCTGTAGTTGGTGTTCGCCAATCTAACAGGTGTGCTACCTTACCGGGGTCGATTTTAATACCTTCCCCAGATATATGGTAGCCTAAGAACTGTATTTCGCTCATTGCGAAGTGACATTTCTTCTCGTTAATCTTGAAGTGTTGCTTGTTGAGTCTCTTAAGGACTCGTCTGACTAATGCGGCGTGTTCGCCTGTAGTCTTAGAAAAGATGACTATGTCATCTATATAGACTTGCACGTTAGGCATGTCTGCAAACATTTTTTCCATTACTTGTTGGAAGAATGCTGGTAAAGAGTGTAACCCGAAAGGTACACCTCTGAACCGTTATTGTTTGCCTTTCCACGTAAAGCTAAAGTATTTACGGTGGGGTTCATGTACCTGCATTTGATGGTATCCTTGTGTAAGGTCTATAGTTGTAAACACTGTAGCACCTTCCATCCTTCGCAGTAGCTCGTTAATACGAGGTAAGTGAAAGCTATGAGTCGGCAATGATTTATTTATTGGACTCTTATCTAAACATACTCTGACTTTCTTAAACGATCCGTCAGAGTTATGTTGATCTACGGCTAGCAGCACCAAGTTAACTGGCGTTTGTTGATAGTTAATTTCTATCACACCATCTGCTAGCTATTTCTCAACTTGTTCCTTTACAACAGCCTCGTGTCTCCAGGATACATAGTTCCTTGAGAGACACTTAACTGTGTAAAGTCTACCTTGGTTAAGTCAAGGCTGACATATCCGTCGTTAAAGCGGAATTTTGTCCAATCTGTGATCTTTATTTTCTTATTAACAAGAATCAGATCCATGATTTTGTCCGCAAAGTCAGGTATTAATGCCTTGACTGTGTCTGACGGGGGCTTATATGGATTCAGACAGTTATCGTCTGATTGATCCTTTAATGGATCTATGTTGGTTGGTAGACCAGTTACAGTTATACCTAAAGTAAGTAAATCACTCATTCCGACTATAATGCCGTACTTCTGTGACATCTTAACTATCACAGCTTGAGTAGTGATACTCCTATCATCGGCCAGGGAGATTTTAACATCTGTGTCGATGATATCACACGTAGCAGTTTTATCATCAGCTAAAATGAGATGAGTTGTTTGTGTTCTCCTTTCGATATCTTTCATTAATGCAAAGCGATCGGATATACATGAAATTTCTGAACCAGGATCAATCAACGCAAGGATTTCATTTCCATTACAATATACAGGGATTATTACACGCTCATCTAAAGAGTCGTTGTATTGTCTGTGTAATGATTGTACCTGGTAGTACCGTCACTCCAACTTAATGTTGGGCTTTCGGTCACAAGACTTAGTGTGATAGCCATTGGTCTTCTCACACTTGTCACACTTAGTAAGAAAGTGTGTACAGGTGGATGCATGTCTACCATTCCAATAACCGTTAGGGGTTAACTGGTACATGTCATATCCACACTGGGCGTCGGCATATTTCTTAATCTCCTTAAATGGAGGTTCCATGTCCTTCGCTTCTGCGCGTGCCCGTTTATTGGGTCGCGTGGATAGAGTGGAGTCGCGAGTACGTGTATGTTGGGGTCTCTCGTTTGAGGTCTGCCTGGATACGTACCCGTGATCGGTGTGCTCCCGCGGCTTCTTAACAGCCGCTCTTCCCTTCGATGTTACTCGATGTGCGGGGAAAAGGGTGGATACAGTATCATAAAACTGTTCCCACGTAAGTCGGGATAGATAAAACTTTGTTTCATGTCCCTTGTCTCGAGCCTCAGTCGCGTGTTTACGTCGCAACTCGGTGTACAGGCTCTCACGGTCGTTATTCCCTATGTTCTTACAGAAAACGTGCATAACCAGGAACTCGTACCATCGCTGTATCGTGTCCTTTGTTATATCTGGAGGTTTCAGGTCAGCATCTAGCTTCAGAATATAACTCTGAATGGGCGTGTTCTCAGCTGGTTCAGTTAAAATTGAACTCAGCCCAGGGCTACACATGTCCTTACTTAACAAGGATGTAACCAACCAACATACAGCTGGCCAGTCATGACAAGTGTCTAGCTCATGCTGGTGTCGCTGCAGGATCAAATAACTTGTACCTGTAGGGTCAAACATCTGCATTAAAACAGAGATCCATTGCTGGGGAGCGATATCATTCGTCTCCAGCATGACCGTAAACGCATAAAGCGTATGGGTTAGCGTGTCGAGGTCATGGTTGTTTATAAACTCGACCTGCTTGCTGTTGGCATCCCAGTTCGACTTAAGTCGACTGATCTGTCCCTTGTACTTCTGGTTGTCCCTGTGGTCTTGTCCACGTTGGTCCTGAAGTAACTGATCAATGCGCTTTTGCTTTATCGAAATCATATTCACAGAAGTATGCTACATCATCAGCATGATGCGCATCGTGGGCGATTTCCATTTTAATGGTATAATCGTCGACTGATTTGGTAAGTTCGGTCACCTCGTCAGAGTGAAAATCCTCTGCGGGTTGATGTAGTGCTGTGCGATCGAAGCGATTAAATTCGACTTCGTTAACACGTCTACGGGGGTGTTTATTACCCCTTGTAAAGTCCATGGTAGAGGCCTTTCGGTGCTCTGTTCCACGGATATTGGTTGGTATTATAATTTTGGGTGATTCATGCGTCTGGATTTCATACCCAGTCTTAACTGGTTTCCGACGATTGTCATCCCAATTGGGTAAAAGTGGCGGAGTATTTCTACCTGCCTCTGGGTCTATAATACCTTCGAGGACGGGTGACTCACGGTCGGGTGTCAGAACAGGCGAGTAATTAGCTTGAACTTCTGGCGGTAGTGCCTCGTAAGGTATAGAGACGCTGAGTACATCTGGATCATATGCCTCAGGCGTAGCGCTTGAGTCTTTACGTTCTTCGGGCGTAATTGCCTGTCGACGTTCTGTCCACTTCTGTAGGGCTTCAGTAATGCCCGGGGAAACATGTTCGCGTAAGTGCTGTGTATGTTTTTCTGATCTATATAATTAATCTACATGTTCAACAGTCAAGTCTTTCAAAATGGTAGCTAACTGATTCTTAAGATCAGCGTTTGCAGTAATTAACTTACTTATGCGCGTTGGCTTAGTAGTCTCGGACGTAGATTCGGGGTTGCCACTTGAGCTTGCCTCCTCTTCTGGTTCCATAATAGGTTCCTTCTGAGATTTGTCCTTGTCCCCTATAATTGGGGACGCCCTTATAATTGGGGACTTTCCTTTCTGAGTTTCGTCAGAAGAATGGGTTGGGGCGTCTTGAGACGTGTCTCTTTCTC
>NW_014040346.1:107109-108868 GCF_001186125.1 Sphaeroforma arctica JP610 | reverse complement strand
TGCTTATCATGGCAAACCTAAATATTACATGTAATATAAAGGATATAATTATTAATCATATGGTGTACCACCTCCAAGGTCTTATGCGCCAAATATACCTATTTAATAATCTTGGGTGTTTTAACAGACCGTTACAACTATTTAAATAGATGGCAGACCAATGGCTAAATACTACGTGGAATACACTGCAATTTCTAATGTGACTTCTTTGACTATTAGTACCATCCGAAACTCGACAAAGACCCGTGATAGTCTCGGAAACAGCATGCCAGGGTGAGATATGCAGAGCCGATAAAAAGACCCGTATCGAGTGCGAAACGATGCATTCTTAGAGATAAAGCGCAAACATCCGTATATACAAGTTCATCGCAATCTGATTACGGAGAAAAAAAACTTTAGCAAACTCGAATCGGCGCGAAAGTTTGAAATTATCTATGCTTCACCACCTACTCAGAAGTTGATATGAACAGGAGTAACCTGAACCCCCCCCCGTTTTCGACATAAAGGGATACGCCACCGGTATAGCCTGCAAACCATACATTTAATAAACTAGATGATGTAAGATTTGGTCTCTCAAGGCGATATTAACGCCTTAGAATAAATAAACGCGTAGGTAAATTCTGAGTATCGTGAAAATATCGAAGTAAATAAACGAAATAAGACATTTAGTAAAGTTAGGTATGCCTCGTGAAAACAGCAATAATCTGAGGGATTGTGAGGCTGAGACATTGCCCATATAAAATCCTCTCAGTACTGTTTCCGCCGAAGGGATTTTATTTAGTGTTTAGTTGTCGCTCTATTAGCAACTATGGTATGTTTCATTGGGGCGAATCCGAGAGACTCATAATATCCTATCTTTAGGAAAAAATAATAGAAAAAAAATACTCTTTATGTCCTTAGTTATTGTCTTAACCAATAACTTGCCACTATCAGGAATTACCGACTTAGCCTTCATCAGTCTGGCACATCTGGTTGGCTGATCGGAGGATCAACTAGGTAACGTTAATAGTCCCTAGAAACCTATATTCGGTTGAGCCATCTCGCTACCGAAGTATTCAGATATAAATAAAGTTGGAAAGTAAATAAAGTTCTATTAATAGAACTAGAGCAACTCTTTATGTTTGGTATTTTACTGAGGTCTTTTAATGGCCTCGTCCAAATATCTGATATGTAAAATGGAAAAGGTATTAATTAAGAAAACCATTAAACCCCATTTTAGGAAACTTAAGTTCCTCGTGCTATTAAGAGTACATTTAGGAAACTTAAGTTCCTCGTACTATTAAGAGTACATTTAGGAAACTTAAGTTCCTCGTACTATTAAGAGTACATTTAGGAAACTTAAGTTCCTCGTACTATTAAGAGTACATTTAGGAAACTTAAGTTCCTTGTACTATTAAGAGTGCGTTTATAATTTACGTACTGCTTAAGAGTATGTTTATAGCATAGAGTCTAATGTGGAGGCCCGGCTTATTACACAGCCCCCACCCAGCTTTGAAACCCATGAGAAGCAAGTTGTTCACTCAAGCTGATTATGGGTCAAAAAGCAAGAAAGAAAAAACAGGTTGAAAACATTAAGTAGCATAACATATAGTTAATGTTTCTCAGGCGGAGAAGTTGAGCGTTCTCGGTTACCCTGTGAGTTTTGAGCTTAGGTCCAGTAGGTCCGTGGTGGTCGACTGGACGTTTCTTACGCTTCAGTGTCTTAAGCACATATAAAGTATGAGCATTAAGGCTCGGGATAGATGCTGTAGGCGGATAA
>NW_014040346.1:100436-107089 GCF_001186125.1 Sphaeroforma arctica JP610 | reverse complement strand
ATAAAGCGTGTACGATAGTATGTATAGCCTCCCTTATCCGTTCTCCATATAATGTCGTTAAATTCAGAACGATCAAGAGGGGCATTAGAGTCATGTCTTCTTGCGAGTATAATCTCTGTAGGCGGAATACGACTTGTGCCTATATTAAGCGCACTAGAACCATCGGGGTTATTTACCTCGTACGTTCCACTTTTAGTGTCTGTTACAGAGATTTTTTTTAGTAAAACCCTAAACCCTATGGACCTATCCATTTATATATTAATACAGTAGCATCGGAATTACGTTGACGGATGTTAACTCTGTCACCAACCTGATACTCTGCTATCTTCTTGGTAGTGTTCCAACGCTTTTGACTTTTTAATAAAGCTATATTGCGTATTTCTCCCAAGCAAGGATATACTTCGTTATAAATACGTTGTACCTTCTCTAATCATGCTAACTCATGGTGATCAGGTTCGTTCTTGTTAAAGGGGATTTGTAACTCACTATATCTGCCACAAAAATAGTAAGTGGGTGTAGTTCCTGTAACCGGATCAGCACACTTGTTCATCTGTGTTTGTACCCAATTAAGGTGGTACGGTCAATCATCTGCATCATCCGTTAATGCAGTACGCAAGAAGAACTTAAGACTTCTATGGCGCGTTTTATTCGCGCCTTGCGTTTGCGGCTTATATGGCACATCTCTCTTATGGCGTATGTCTGATACGAGTACTAGCGATTCCATTATTTCATCGCAGAGACCTGGAGTTTAGATTTTATTTTATTTTATTTTTTCAAAAACAAAATATAATAATTTCCCACGACCCACAGACCACAGTCCCACAGCCTCCGAAAAATGTCGGGCCAGGCTGAATCCCCAACTAAAGCGCTCCTCCCCAATGACTATTTACAAAAATCTATCACAGACCTCTCTGCCCAGGTCAACACTCTACAGGCTAATCTCAACCAAATGTCGGGACCGACCCTACCAACCCTGGACAATAATGGGCCCATCTCCAAAGAGCCTCTGGCTGACGACCAATGGAAATTAACCATGCACCAAATACTCACTGAACTCTGTGCTAAAGTGAACAACCTCGAATCCGAACTCCGAGACCTTAAATCCCAAACCTGTGCACCTCTAAATGAAGGCACACCCTACACATTCCGGTTTGGCTTCACAAGCCCGCCAGCCCCGCCAGCAAAAAGACCGAGGCCACAGGCGCCCATTAGCAGCAGTGAGCCTCCCAGCTACCGCTCAAAAGTGGGCAACCCCACAAAACCGACTCCCCAAAAAACCCCGATCCCACCGACCTCTCAGCCCCTACTGCAGCCGCCAGTACCCGCACACCTTCTGACAAAAGTGATGGGCCGCCCGATGGCGGACAAAACTCTCCACGAAATGGATGAATCACTCCGGTATGGCTCTTCTTTCGGGCAATTTTTCCCAACGGCAAGCCCCCATCCCAATCAGTATTTGAAAAATACTGGCACGCCCAACCGCTCCTCAATCGCCACCACTTTCTTTGGTATCTCCCGTCCAAACCGGTTTCTGAACTAAATCACCGCGGGACCTCCTCCAGTTTCGTCTGCCTTTGTGTTCCCAATGACGCTGTCACCCAGGTGAAACGACATCCGCACCAAGCGGGAGGCCCGCTGCACACATGAACGAGCACCAAAAATCTTGCCCGTAGCATGGATGCTTTATTGGACCCCCTTGTTAATTCCACCAACGCAGACATTCTCCAATGTACCACGGACCGGCTTCAGAAGGTATATCAAGCAAAACATACTACAAACCGCTTGTCACCTAACCCATGAATCCCGACAGGTGCTAACACACAGCCAGAACATGCGCAGCCCGGACGACCCCACGTACCAACGGTCTTCCTCGCACAGCCTCAACCTTCCACCACAGACTCTTCGACGACAGAAAACGATACAGAAATGGCTGACATCAACAAGGACCAGGGCCCAGTGGTATTGACCGAGGATGAACAATGTTAGGACCAATGAGGATGACGCTCTTCAACCCACAAGGACTCAACATGGACAATGCAGCACATACAGATAAGTGCTTGAACGTTATATTGATTTTGAGTCAAGTTGATGTTATGTGTGTGGTTGAAACCTGGCATAACACCACATTCCCTAATCATATACGCTCGAACACACACTATCATATTCTACATCACACAACACGGCACAACATCTTACACCCTTCACACTGTGATATTGGCATCTTTTCCAAACACCACCCATCTCAATTCAAACTGGTTCACTCCTCATCATACGCGGTGTTCTTTGTATGCTTTGGCGTCCGGATGGCCGTGTTCTACCTCCCACTCAAATCACTCACCGAAGAAGACGTCAGGAGATACATGAATCCTCCCAAGATTGGCAATTTCTAACCAGACGTCGTTTGGGGCGACTTTAACTTTAAAGCCCGTAAGTATGGCCACGCAATCGAAACCACCCTACATAACACGTGGCACTTGGACTATCTCTATGCTGGCGGCTCCACTGGTACAGAACATGCGTATCACCGGCCCACGACTTCCGCCTCCCTCCAGACCTATAAGCTGACGGACTACAGCATCTATGGTGACCACACCTTTGGGCTTGATCTCTAGGTACTTCCAACGGAACACATCCATCGGCTCCATCAAATGCCAACAATGCCGCCGCCTCCGGACCAACGCCTTCCCTCTCATGGATATAACCAATATCGCCATCGACTTTATCACTTACGCAACAAATCCCGCGCAAGACTATTCCAAGCCGAAATCCGGTTGCATCAGAACCTGATACGGTCGTATCTCACCTTGCATAGTCCAGCGGAAGGCTTGCTACGGATTCTCAACCGCATCTGGCGCTATGCCGCTAACCCACAAATCTTTGGGGGATTCTACTACGACATAAATAGACCTTGGGTACAACGGCTGCCAAACCACTCGTTCCGCCCACGTCTGACCGCCCAAAGCAATACCCAAATGTTCCAAGATATTGTGTACCAACGACGATCTCCACGCCAACCCTGCATATCGGGTGCTGACGACACAGGCGCCACTCTCACTGGCCACTTTGAGGACCTATATTCAACTCCACGAATCCGTACGTTGTTCCACCGGATACTGAACCCTCGCCAGATGTAACTCCCGCCATACGCCCCGACGATGTAATGGAGGCTATACGCTATCCTAATAAGGGGCATGGCCCTGACGATATCCACATCCCCCTTCTGAAGGCCGCAGTGGAGCGTTCCACCGAACACAGGACACTAGGCCCGGACGCCAATAGCCCACTGATTAGACTCCTTGCCGAAGCATTCACTGAGATACTAAAGGCGGGTACCTTCCCTATCGCCCTGAACTGCACCCTCCTGACAGCGCACCCAAAAAAGGCCGATGCAGATATCACCTCCCCCGCCGACTTCCGCCCTATCACGCTAACGCAAATAGTCAGACGCATATTTGAGAAGTGTTTCCTCAAGCTGATTACTAGCCATCTTGGCTCTGCTACCCACGCAACCCAAGCTGGCTTCAAATCACGATACTCCTGCCATACCCAAGCACTCACAGCCATGGAATCTGAGACACAGTCGGAAGAGGAGTGGAACGACGTCTGTCTGGACATTACCAAGGCATACGACAATGTTGCTCTCCCGCGTCTGTGGGTACTTTTGCGCCACGCTGGAATGCCCGAAAACTGGATCAACTGCCTCCGCGCGCTATTTGAGAGGGACCCTACCAGAGCGACATACTGCGGCATGCTCTCGCATCTATTTCATATAACAAATGGCATCCTACAAGGCTCAATCGTTGGCCCCCAGCTCTTTATTATCTACATGGATTCTTTGGCTGTCACACTAGCACAATTCCGGCCCAAACTCCTCTGCTTTTATTTATTTGTCGACGACACACGGATCCAAGCCCCCCAATCGGTTCCGCTCCAGCCCTTTTTAGACGACATTGATGCTTGGGGACGCAAATCTGGCCTCAAACAGGGTGTCATCAAACCGCGAGTACGATCTACCAACTTGCGACACGCGGCGCCAACCCTCCGTATAAATGGTGAGCTTATCACGCCGACGCTTGCAGATGCCCCTTGGAACACATGTCACCTACCCCTGAAGATGGTCCCCCACACATGTCAAGCCTAAACTCTCCAAATACCTGGGTTTCCCACTCTCCCACGGAATACCAGGAATAAATCTCGCCAGACATATGGAATCCCTGGTTACAGCATTGTCTCTGGGTATCGCCTCCTTCCGCTCTTATGGTTTCCATAGCTTCAGCTGGCGACACCCCCGCAACAGGCTGGTGTTGTTCAAAACATTCATCTTATCCACGGCTACATATGGCCTGAACATTATTGCCTGGGCTTCACCTATATGGAAGGATGCGCTGGACCCCTTGTTTGAGCGCTATAACTCAGCACTCATTTGAGCAGTAGCCATCATCACGGGCACCAAATACCCTAGGTTTCCCAAACATCAAACCAACTTACTCTATTTTTGTGGCCTGCTCCCCACGCGAGCATTCGCGGACTACCTCGGAGGTTGCCTGGGACTGCAACTCGACTCAATGACCAGCACAAACCCACTCACCCCTCTGACGCAACCCGCCTGGGCCTAGGACAAACCCTCACTGCGCTTCCCGTACAGTATCTATGCCCACTTGAAGACTGTATACAAAACCACGGACGGGCGTACACCAGACCATGTAGCCCTCCGCCGACGATGTGACGACATTAGAAAGAATTCAACGAACCGCTGGTCCAACAAGAAGATCGCGGCAATGGCCCGGCGTCAATACTACTACCAATTGGTCATGGGCAAACCGCCAACATCAGATCGGGACAAAGCCAGACACGACAGTTTCAACCGCTGCTTCGAGCCTACACCAATCCGGCTCTGTGCTATGATTGTAACAAATACGTACATGTTCACATTGCTCGACTACCACACTGACGGCGGTCTCTGCCCTGTCTGCCCCGGTGGCCAAAAATTCACCACCAGCCACTTTGCCTGCATCCAGCAACTGATCCAATGCATCCTGGTAGACCCAAAACTGCCTCTCATTGGCCCTGATCTCCTCCAGCAATTACAGGAGCGCCACGACTTCCATGGTATCTGGACCCTCCACGAACACCTCGGATCTTTTCTCCAGCATGTAGAACAACCCCTGTACACACACACCCGTCTCTGACATATCAACAGATGTTTCCTATACCCCGGCTAATCACGCTGTTGAAGTACTACTTCCAAATTTCGGTACAACCCAATTCATCGCGCCTGTTGGTTCCGCCTATGATACTTCCAATACAGGCAAACCAGCACATACCGAGTGCATCCGTGGTCTGGTGCGGCATCGGTTCACCCCCAACCTCGCTCCTCAACAGAATTATGACGGATAACCTGGTCCTACTTGGCATTTCGTACTCTGCACTAACCCATTCCACAACACTACACGATAAAGACTTGATCCGAACCACAGAGGTGGGTACGCTATTTAGTAGGTCAGAAAGCGAATACGTGGCACACTCGATGATGTCAGTTTTTTTTTTGTCAGCACCAGCCTGAATTGACCCAGCGCATATCCTCCATTGTCGACTCACTTGGTTCAAGCTTCAACAGGGAATTTACTGTCCACTTCTTCCCATCGATCTTCCCCGAACCACTACAACGGCTATGAGAGTCATACCATATGTACAAACATTGTAACTTACCTCCTTTGAAAAAAAAATACTATCCCTACCGTTATCAGTGCACGTAATACCCGGTCACCCGTGGTCAGCAAAGATTTGGCAACATAATTCTGCCACGGTCTGCGTATTCTTATCCTTTAATGGATAGAGCAAGTTAAACCGCGACGCCACATCAAAGAAGTGGTATACATAACAGTCGCCTGTGTGCTCGGACGTGGGCAGGTCAACCAGATCAATAATGACCCTGCGCCATGGAATATCTTCAGTCACACTCTTAAGCGGTGCGAACCCATAGCGCTTGATCTGATTGAGATCACATTCTGTACATGACTGATATACTCTGTCAACTAAAGTTGCCAGCTTAGGGTGCGCGATCCCATGTCGTTTAGCATCTTTAAGTGCGTCTACTACGTTCTGGTGCTTCAGCTTATGATTTTGCGTCAGCCAAGCAAGAATGTTTTCATCATTCTGCTCCTCCAGAATAAATGTAGGATGTTGAGAATACACTTGCGTGGTCTCTAAGTCTGTAGTGTTTCCAGACTCCTGTCCTGCTTTTGTATGAGCGTCATAAGTGCGCTCATGTGCGTTAGATACACCTGACTTATTAAATAGTCGCATTATATGTGTATACGCTTCAGGATTGTCTTTTATTAATCCCTTCAAAATTAAGGTTTGAAAGATCTCGGGCTTACTTGCAAGGTAGGGTGTAGAGAATCCACTTGCGTGGTCTCAAAGTCTGTAGTGTTTCCAGACTCCTATCCTGCTTTTGCATGAGCGTCATAAGTGCGCTCATGTGCGTTAGATACACCTGACTTATTAAATAGTCGCATTATACGTGTATACGCTTCATGATTGTCTTTCATTAATCCCTTTAAAAATAAGGTTTGAAAGACCTCGGGCTTGGACTTTATGTTATAAAACAGAGTCCTAGCTAGAGAATGACGCTTCTTAACAGTGTCATTAGT
>NW_014040346.1:72458-94068 GCF_001186125.1 Sphaeroforma arctica JP610 | reverse complement strand
ACGAATCCCGTTGAACATATTGCTTTCTTCAGCGGTTTATCTACGATCTACTCTCTTTTTATTTGGTTGTAATTTTGAAACAGTATATTTCTTCGATGCGTCGGCCGTTCTATGTCACCCTTGGGGGTTCAATTAAATTTTGAAACTGTGTCGCACCAAGACGCCTTTACATTCAACGCGTCCGCATTTTTCGATCGAAGACAGACTTGGAAAACTCGTTCCGTCTATCACGTTTTGTGCATTTATTGCATAATATCATAATTTTGGATTTATCAGAATTAACGTCATGTAAAAAACCCCCTTGCCGAAAACCCCCTTGTTTTTTTTCGGCGGGGGAAAGACAGGAGCGGGGAAGAGTTTCGCAAGTTAGCTCGAATAGCTTGAATTTAATCCGGTGCAACTAATCAGAGGCATTCTTGTCAATTTCTTGTTTGCCATTGATTTTTCCTCCCCTTAGCATATACTTCTAACCTTTGGTGTAATAGTAATTCTCGCTATTTTCAATAGTGAATTAAGTAGACTCGCCAGCTGTGTATGTACATAATCGCTATGAATAACCATTTTGCGCTATGAATAACCATTTTGAACACGCTCACTATCAAAAAGCAATCATCACCCAACGAGTGTACACGAAAATCGCGATGGATAACAATCTTGAACACGCCCACTATCAAAAAGTAATTATCACCCATCGAGTGTACATGAAAATACTTTTCACGCCCAATTCCACAATTTATACACAACATTTAAACTTTGATACATATTCTCCATATAGTATGTTTAGGAAAGCGCTAAAGTAGAATGTGGGAAATCGCATATAACAGCCATTCAAGGAAAACTATAGGGGTTGACTGGTAATTCTGACAACGATTGACTGATTAATATCCCGTAGAGGAATCACCCTAACAAAGAGTAAAAGAATCACCCTCACAATATTGTCTGACTTCTACTTCTATGAACTCAGCGTCTGTTGTATCAGTCTTAGACGGGAAAAGAATTTTGAGTACGACCTCATAAATAACCATCACCAACACAACATCAAAACTTCGATGCAAAACGATAGATTTATGAACCATCAAATGACTATATAGTTTGAATGATGAATGTATCAACATGCTGTATACACTCGTCTTTGGAAAAAACATTCGTCACCCATAGTCGGTGTGTGAAATAGCTAGACACACCAGCTATGCTGACAATGATACAGATAATCGCTATGGACTAGCATCTTGGACACACCCACTATCAAAAGTAATTATCACCAACCGAGTGTACATGAAAATACAATTCACGCCGAATTGCACAGATGTAAACACAACATTTAAACTCTAATGCATTTTCTTCATTTAGTTTGAGTAGGAAAGTGCCGATGCTGTATGTGGGAAAGCTCGAATCATAATCACTTTTGGATAACTTTATTCTTGGCGTTGACTGGTAATTCTGACAAAGATTGAATGATTGAAATTTCGAAAGGAGTAGAGGAATCACTGTTTCAGTATTGTACGACATCCATATCTACGAACACGGCGTCTATTTTGGCAGTCTTAGTCGGGAAAGGCTGTAAAGTACGACATTATGAACTTATAACCAACTGTACATGAAAATACTATCTACATCTGATCTCACACATTTATACACAAAACTAAAACTGCGATATATATTCTTCGTTGTGTATGTTCAGGCAAAGGTCGATGCTGAATGTGGCAAAGCCCGTATCACAGCCATTTAAACAAAGATTGGCCGATTAATATCACGGAAGGAGTACAGGTTTCTAATTCTCTGTATAATTCGTCGTGTTTTCAGTATTCTACGAGCATGTGACTTTACTTTTAACATAAACTGAGATCCTTAATCCCTTGAAATAATTCCGGCCAATAATTGACATGTTGCTATATAATAATAGGATAGACAACTTAGTATATTAGTATTGTTTTCAACTGCTAATTATCAATCGCATGCTTCAATCTAGGCATGATAGCTAAAAACTGGTACGAGAATCGTCGCCATTATATTTCAGCAAGCTTTCAGTGCATATCCTGATTGTCGACAGGAGGTAACGGTGGAGGAGGAGGGAAATTTGAATTAAAACAAATAGTTGTATATTCTTGTCAATTTAACGAAGCTGAGATTTCTCGCCATGTTGCCTCAGTAAACTCTAAAGGCTTAGCTTGTTTGACAAATACTGGTAACGTGATGTGTTTGAATCACAAAACACAGCTATGCATAACTCAATGGTAGTTACGTATATCGAATGAGGCCGAAGTGGTAGCGACAGACCTAAGTAATTGTGGTAAACTTGTCTATCACTCTCGAAAGGCTCCAGTTTTAATCTGATAATGGTGCTTTATATTTCTCAATTGTTGAATATATGCGCTTCGCCTCGAACCTTTGTTTTGACCACATCCTTATGTTCTATGACACGTGAGTCCAAATTAACTATTTCTTCGACCGTAGGGTTCATGAAACTAAATTCTAACCTTCTTTCCGTTGCACTGTGCAGGCAACCATTATGGTTGTGGTCACCAATACTGATACAAAAGTCTTCGGGTTCAGCTGTGATACAATAGTCATCGAAGGGTGTTCATTCATGCCCGCGAAATTTTACCTAACTTTTCACATCAATGAGTACTTGATAAGTAAGAAATACTGGTCCAAAAAATGTACATTCAAATCTGCCAAGTCTGATTGGGTTTGTCCGTCGTGTTGATATGTCAATTTGGGGTTCGATTTCGGGTAACGTCTGGAAAATCTAACACAAATTAAGGTATATCATTGGTTTACCTCTCGTAGAATGTGAAATGAAACATATTTGTATTTATGTATGTATGAACACATCATATATTCGAATGTTTTACATTCATATATTCTTATGAACTGGGAGTAGCTCAGAGTAATTTTTTTTAGACAAATCGCGATTCACAGATGAAATCACGTAGTGATTAAATTAGCAACTCTGATTTTTGTGTAAAAGAACTATCTGTCCTATTCCACGTTCTTTTCATAGCCAACTCAAGTTGACTATAAAAGGGCGATAGACAGGGTACTGTCCATCATTCATATTTTTCTCCTATATTCCCACCCACAGCCACCCTTTTCATACTTTTTTTCCCTGAAATCCGTTTGCTACAGACAGTTGGATGCCAGTTTAATAATGAACTGACTCACCCACCATCGACAAGCTACTGAGAGATGTATATATATATATAACCAACCTCCCGCCTCCGAAATTTGGTAAGCGTCTCCACACCGGTCAATTGCATCTAACCAACGTGGAACAGAAGCTTAGGGGACGATTGCCTTAGTATAACATCACTGATACCTACTCAGGCAAGACACACACGTGCTGGCCTCACAGTATGAACACTCGTGAGATTAAGACAGACGTGATAGCTAGCTTATAACACGTGTACATTAGGAAAGTCATAATAAACTACTTTAGACAATTAAAATATCATTACGAAAACACTGAACCATAAGTACATTCTCGCAACATAAAGCAAACATGGTTTTCAAGCAACAGGTGAAAAATAAATGTGACATCAAGTAGACAGTATGCTAAATTCTTCAAAAGTTCCCATTTTGTTTGTTTGTTTGAAATCCTCCCCGAAAATTTGTTCCGACTTATTAAAATGCTTGCACAAATTACGACAAATCAGATTTGTTAGCTTGCCCGCGCATGTCTCCCATTGTCATGATGCATTTTTTTATGCACGTCTTCTGCACGTCTACTTGTATCATGGTTAAAAATGACAAAGAATGTCTTGGATCTGCCGGCAAAAGATAAACTTTTGCGTCACACTTACTGAGACACAAATGAATACTCGTTGTCCAACTTTACTATTGCTATATTCAGATCGATTACAATGGAGACAATGGACTCCGGTAGAACATGCAGAACGAAAGTGTGAAATGAATATAAATAATTACATAAGAACGGAGTGTAGTCACTAGTCAGGAAGTCTCTGAATAGGGTTTATTTAATATTTATGACAAAGAATGCCTAGGGTCTGCCATCAAAAGAATTTTACGTCACGCTTACTGAGACAAATGAATACTAGTTGACCAACTTCACCACTGATATCGTCTATATCCAGATCGGTTACAATAAAGACAATGGGGTCATGGAGAGCATGCAGGGCGAGATTGTGGAATAAATCTAAATAAATATATAAGAACGGAGTGTAGTCACTCGTCATGAAGTCCCTGAATACGGTTTATTTAATAATAGGGTCTTTATTAGCGACTACATTTTATCCGGTAAGTTTATTTTTGTCGAATGAAGCACATGATCAATTGTTAGTTATTAGAATCAGTTCAACAAATACACAACGCCTTCCTTTGTACGAGAGCAGTACGTTGAGATAAGGTTAGCTTATGCATCCTACGACAAGAGTAAAGTCTTGATATTGACCGGTACAATGTGTTCACATTTAGAACAATCTATCACGGGCGGTAACCATAACTAAACAAGCATAAAAAAGCCAGCACGATTCCCGGAGGCTCTAATACCAAGATTTCTTTTCAATTAATGAGCTTTCGTGAACCATTTGAGGCATCACATTGAAAAAATCATTTGCGAGTCAGTATATATGTGGCCCGGTCGTGGTGTGCATGGGGGAACTCGAGATTATGCGAGTGTACATGAACAGTTTGCGTCGCTCCGTATTTGCGTTCGAGCTTGAAGGCATACATGTTTGCGCGTTCACATATCTGTCGACTGTCACAAATACAGAACTTTGATGGTACTTAAAATAAACGGGAGTTTCATAACATTTAACGGGGCATTTGTATATTGTTGTTCAGTATGTACGTCGAGGAGGGAGAGGTAAACTCATTTGGATCGTGTTTTTGATTTGAGCTTAGGGCTCTCTGATACTAGGTAAAGCTCAATAATGACACAGAGACTTCTTCTAGTGTTAGTTATTTTAAATAACATGTGCGTTGCCGGCAAGTTATCATCTCACTTCCTGAAAAAGCCATGTATGTGATTTACAAGTAAAAATCTTCGAATACATACTGAGCTGAGAAAGACACACCGTACTCAAATAAAAATCACGTTCACAATCGGACGCAAACGAATGCAAGTCATGGGCACAATTCTGGAACACGTAAATAAAATGAAGTCCTTTTCTTCATTCAGCACAGTTCGCATTTAACGTGTAAATACCCCGATTGTATGTCATTTTCCAATGGTTTAATGGTGATGTTCCGTTGGTTGTCATACTCTGCGCCGATAGCTACAGGTAGATTCTAGGCAAATAAATATGAGTGAAACTCAGAATTGCATCCAGTAAGCTTCAAGTATAATGTGCAAGTGTACAACTGGTCATGAGAGTCGCTATAGAAAGAACAAGAATATATATTTGAATGTAATGGAGCGATATATTGGCTCGGAAGATGTACAAGTCGATGAAAGCAAATAGACGTACAAATATTATAACAGCAAACACTGCGGACACAGCACAAAACAGAGCACAAGGCAGATATGTATGCAGAGAACAATCATCCCAGAAGTGCGCATACGATGTTTCCGAACACGAGTTCACCTTCCATCTCCAACAGTAGTTGTACTCTCTCAGATCACAACCCGCGATGTATTGCTCGGCTCTGGCAACTTTAAGGAGAAGTCAATCATGTATTATTGTGGTGACAGTGAAGTCATGGGTCTAGTCACAATCTCGTGTTTGGCTTCAATATTACGACAGAGGCACTTGGGATGCAAGCAAATTTAATGGGTTCAATGAGGGATAACAAAATTCCTGAGTAGTACCCGTTGGGCCATACAGATTAGCCACACATTCAATCACTATTATCGCCCAGCTAAATAACTACATCAAAACTTACAAATACACGATATTGGATAATGTTCAATGTACACACCCTGTCCGCTGCAGGCGCATATTTTGGCTCATCAGTGGCTACTGTCGGCACTTGAGAATCATTCGCGCCCACATCAGCTAGATCCATGTTGTCACCGACCATCTGCAAAGTGTCGTTAGCTACTTCTGTAATATCTTGTTTACCTTTTGTGACATCTATGGCTTCTGTGTCCTGGTCTTTCATGATGAAATTCATCTTGAATGCAGCACAATATAAGAAAGTGGCGTATCTCTTGAAGACTGAATGTACAGTACTTTAACAATAGTACCTCAATAAACTTTGTGTGATACGAAAGGGTGTACATAACTCGACTGCTTCCTACTTCTAAGAGAATTGAGACATTATAAACCAGGTGAATTTGGATATTGCTCGAGTACCTCCAAATCGGTACAAAAGCCTGGCGTGAGTAGCCACATGTAACTAAACTTAATGAGTGCAATATTTATTACGTCGACTGCCAATGTGAACTCCTCACGTTTGCTACGAATACGCATAGTATCTTGTTCGTATGCAAGGGCGTACATTATTTTCAGACAACTTACCTTGAATTGTCTTAAGTTCTTGGATTTTGGGTAGCGTTTGACTAGGGCTCGTCAGTAGAGACGAGGTACCCTCCACTGTTCGGTGCGTAGACATCTACACTTCTTGGCGTGATATGCCAGATTATAGAGGAGAGTTGCTTGATTCAGGACGACTACGATTGCATGGAAGATTTTGATCGTCGAGCATCCGGCGGTGATTGGCGATTAGCTCAGAAAATGCGCCATCGGTAGTTGGCTGCTGTAGAGTTGGAAACGGCGACAATGAGTTGACAGGAATTGTCATTGATGGGCGTGGCTTGGGCAGTTAGGCGCCAGGAACCAGTTGCGGGCCAAATGACAAGACTCCAGCATGCCTAGGGTGTTCATCTAAGGCGTTGATATTGCAGCCACGGGTGGTGTAAGGATTAGAGATTAGCGATTGGAGGTGCATCACCACTGGGCAGTGGTGGATTGGTGACCCTTTTGGTGCTTCCTTCAGGAAGTAGCGTTGATGAAGAGTAGCTTAGGGTATCACGATTGTTCAGCAGCGAAGCAATCTTGATTCTGGAGGAGGCCTTTAGTTTGGGTTTTCTTCGCGATACTCGTTTGTTTGGAGCTGACTTCTCGGCGAACCGTGGTAGACGAGGTTGGGCTTCTTGCTCGGTCAGGGAAACAACAATTTTTGTTTTTGAACATGATGAGGGTGTTGGACGACATGGTTGCAATTGCTTCAAAATTCTGGTTGGTTGGCTCGTATCTATATGAGAGATGTGCGAATATTGCTTGTGCACCGTCCTACGACAAAACCCTCACTGCGATGTCCTTGGCGGGTATTGCTACTTCCAAAGTTACCGTTTCAACTTTTCAACAGTACCAGATCGTAAAAAGGAGTACTATTTAAAATTTCATTCCTCATTGGATCCGCTCCAGTTTTAACTGAATATAGAAAATCTTCCTGATTTCAAATTGTACGCAACTTCGCCGTCAAGGCATGAAGTCACACAACACACGACACAGGAGTGAAACACATGAAATATTGGTAATATCAAGGGTGACCTAGTTTGTGGTCCTTTACAAAAAAAAATGATCACTTGTCATTTATAAATATGAAAGTACCCAATTTCGGCTGAAACACGACTAGAAAAGCACTTGCGCTTGTTAGCTATGTGCAATATATTTCCTGTAGCGTCCGCACTTTAGCTATACTGTGGGTGTATTTAGGGCCTTGAGAATTATTAAAGTTCAGCCATGGGTGTCCACTGTCGACCGCTTTTATAGAACCATAAAAAACGAAGAAAAAAAAGAATGATATTCCAGTAGGAGTGTAGGTAAGGTAGGGTGGTAGAGGTCTGAGCCAGACATCTTACACTCATAGGAGTAGAGGGTATCACATTACTACCATTGACACCTATATCACTGTCAATCATATCAAAAGCGACACCATCCGACAAAAGTAACAAATTAATCCCCCCTAGTATGGCTACCTATACACTAGATTTCCTAAGCACATAATGGCGTGATAGCAAAAAGCTAACGGTTCGAATCCACTTACACCGAGGAGAGGTGAGGATTTACAGTAAACTAATATTAAGGCTACAAACCTTAGCTTCTGTTTAAGCTTCTGGTCGTTTAGGGTTCATGAGTTTGGAATGGACTTGGATATCTTGGAAAATCATGCCGATGGGTGTTAAATATGCGTAGACTTCCTTATTCCATCTATCCCAAGGTGTTTGACTATCTAATTCTAAAACACTGTGATCGCGATGAGGATACGGATCAGGGTTAGAAGCCAGGTATTTAATTATACTACACTATTCTGGATGGCACTTTTCTTTAACGTTTAATACATAATTTCACACCGATAAAAGATATAATTCAGGGAAATTTCATCAACTTTAATGCTTAGAAGAATATTCACCGCGGTTGTAGGCGTAGCTGCATGTATACAGATATGTATTTTATATACAATTGCAAGTGCTTTCGCAAGCATTGTATGGCAGGTGCAAGCGATTTCGCAAGCATCATAATCCAGGCCAAATGGGAAACTCATGCAATACTGAAATATAGTGAACAAAGGCAGGCGCACAACATTTTTGACTTCGAGGCTTGAGCAACAGTATGACCCATAGATGTTCTCCTCCGGGGAGAAATAAGCAGGCGTAAATATCTGCTAAAGTGCGGATGCAACTGTCCAGCAGAAGTCCATGCCATGCTTCGTTTTATCGTACTTTTTTCACTTGGTGTAATTTATCCTGACGTCAGGCATAATTAACCTTTTATCGTGCAAATTTAATACTTGAGCGGTGTCAGTGCGATCATATATATCAATTTAAAACTTATCCAGGCTTCAAGGCTCAGTAATGTTTCTAACTTTTATTTTTTTTCTCGCAAATTTGATATTCTATTTGGTGTCATATCAATCGGTATTAAGGAACACCTTTGCCGTCAGGACAACATTGACATATTAGATAGCAGTGTTCTCCCTCGATGTCAAAGCAAACAAACACGTAGCCAGTTGTTCCGAGTAATGTTTCCGCGATGCAGCCAGTTCCGTGATACGCTCGCCGTAAGCTGAGAGGATATCATCTGCAACACCATGCTGTGCAATATTCCTCAAAATCAAAGCCGCATTTAACTGCACTCCAGTAGATACCGGGTCCGGCCCAGATACCTGAACGTCGAACGGACTAGCAAACCGTTGACCATGTAACAACTGGTGCTGGTGCTGCACTGACTGTGGTAGTACATGCTGAGGTCGTCCGTACAGCGCAGGTGACACGGTGCTTGTACGAACCCGAGGCTGTGCAGCAATTGGCCTGAATGCTTGCTTCTGTTGGGGGTCGCGAACTCGCGGGTGTACCTGTGAGTGTGCGTGCGTGCTCGCTCGTGGATGCGAGTGTGGGTGCTGTGAAGGAGGGGGTGCAGGGAATGTAGATGGTGGTCTTGTCATGGACGACAATGATTGCAGTGGAGGTGCTGGGGCCTTCTTGCGAGTCTGCAGTTGCGCTGACGAGCTCTGAGAAGATCTATGGTCAGTGGCTGAGGCACGGGGTGGGGCTGTGCTGCGTACGATATGTTTCATCAGCGTATGTCTGCGGAGTTGCTCTGTTGATATCAGGTCATGGAGAATAAGGTGGAAAGATGACGGGAGTATAATTTAACGAGCATTTACAGCGAAGCAGAATTGTGGTTACGACTAAGAGTTGATCAGCGAGGGAATACTCAAAGCACATACGAGAGGAAAAACAAGTTCGCAAATTCCACGGCTATCAGGATAGTACATAAATAAAAAAAAGTATTCGGAAGCAAACCAGATCAACATCCGGGCACATTTGACACACCTGCAGTCAGTACGACATCCTCCTCACTCTCAGTGTCAGACATGTTTGTGTCCGACGTCTCCGATGCCTCGGGTGTTGTGAGCACTGGCAGGCCATCTGGCTCAAAGTCGCGCACTTGTGAAGCGGATTCCATATTGTTTTGCAATGCCCCAGTCACATGAGTATTGTTGACTACAACCTCATTTATAGCGTTGCCAACCTGTGGCTGTGTATGAACAGGGAAACTTTCGTTCCTCCCATCGCCCACATCGTCTCGTGGCATTAGTATACGTGCGTCTATTAACGTTTGCTGCTGCTGTGATAATTGTTGCTGTTGGCCTTGTGCTTGTGCCTTGACGTGTGATGATGCTTGCGGGGCGTTGTGTGCGTGGGTGTGTAGATACTCGGATGACTGCCTGGGCGACACAGGTGGCTTATAAGACTGCTGCGCCTGAGTCTGCACTTGCGGGTTCGGCTGATATGGCGTTCGAGATTTATCAACAACAGGATGTACTGAATATACAGCTTCACGCCCACCATGTTGCGACTGCGGTTGCTTCACATACGTGCCATTCGAATGTGGATATATTTGTTGGGGTGTACTGTTGTTAGGAACGGATGCTTGTGGGTACATAGGTTTGATATTGTGCCTCCTACTGTGCTCCATATCCTTACCATGGTCCTGATAAAACACAGTTTGTTGCTGCTTGAGCGTCGGCGGTGGGGGTCTTGGCTGCAGCCGAGTATTTTGGGCAAGATTGCCCGGTACTTGAGTACTATGTACTGAATTACCCTTTGCTTGCTCATGCAGCCAAGCCCCAGAATTGTAGTCTGATGTATTCCCAGTCGCCACATTACTTGCCATTCTAGGCTGCGGTATGGCTGTAGGCGGCTGCGCTTCATCGACGACATTGACTGATGCCTGTTGATCAGCGTGTTCCTGATTAATAACCTGTATCACAGCTCCAGGTGCCCTGACATCCCCACAGGTACTTACAATCCCTTGTTGAACATTTTGTGGCTCACTACCCACACCTGAACTCGCTGCCTGAACAACTTGCTGTGGTCGTTGTAGTTGTTGCGCGCTGTGATTTGTATTAAAATTTTGTGGCTCACTACCCACACCTGAACCCGCTGCCTGGACAACTTGCTGCGGTTGTTGTAGTTGTTGCGCGCTGTGATTTGTATTCTGTGCCGTTCCAGGCCTTTTTGGGTCAGAATTTAAGGCAAAATCAACTATCGCATCATCAGCTACACTTGTACCTGTAGCCACGGGCGTGCTACCCGTAAAGTTCGACAATACACGGGGTTGTTGTATAGGCGCACGAATAGGAAATTGACTTGTCACAGTAGGTTTGTCTGCAGAGGCTTGACTTATCATAATTGGCTTGGTGGCCACTTCACCTGCAGATGGCATATTAGCAGGGTCCGACACTGTAACACTTTGATTGTATGCGCTGATCAGGGTTGCTTCCGGTGGAGCGGTGTCGACAGTTCCTGTTCCAGAGGTTCCCTTATCCGGAGGATTGATGTTGTATGATGTTTCATTGGCTGATACTTTACTATTGCTTGATTCTGATTGGCTGCCGCCTGCCATTGCGGCTAAAATATGGATTCCATTGGTTCTTGTGTCCAGATCAGCCTCCAAGCCCGCCCAATTGCTAGCTACAGAGTTGTTCTTTACATCTGTGTGATTGCTCATCAAGGCCGTGTGTGTTACATCTTCAACAGGAGGTTCGGTAGACACACTTGTTTGCGATCCATCTGTCGTGATTGGCAGGCGATTTTCACTCACACCTGACTGTATAACATCCACATTGGTTTGGGCATCGATTGGATTTGTATGCGGACTATCTGCCTCCGTGCAAAGGTGCTGCAATTCGCCCTTTATCGCAGCCCGGGCGACTTCGCTGCTCTCAGGACCATCAAACATTGGTTCGGTCCCATTTAGATTATTAACTGTGGAAGGAATAGCCATCGAAACAATGCTCGCAGTTGGCAAGCTACTGACAATTGGCGACTGTACATTGGTTGCCTCCTTCGTGAATTTCTTCGAAAGGTTGTCATCTTCTGTGGATTTTGGAGCGTGGGCATCCACTTTCGGGCCTCGAATCACAGGAAGCGACAACTTGCCGAGTGCGGCAGTTTTCAACGGACTAATACCCAAATTCTCACTGATATGTACCAAATCGTGTTGCAAACTTTCCAAGCCTGCTTTAAGCATATCATCAGTGACAACCAGCTCAGAAACCGCTCCTTGAGATGTATTCTCGGACACATGTTCAGCAACAGGTCTATTCCCTAAATGAAGTCGATCAACGTCATCTGCAACAGTCACATTTGCTTCTTGCGTATTACCGTCCGCTTGCGGGCTATCCAACCCCACAGCATCCACCATGGTCCCATCATCGTACGAAAGGTCGGCCAGCGCTTCGCTGGTAGTCCCCACTTCGTCACTCACCCCATCCACCTGCGATATCGCCAGGTCTTCGCCAAAAAATCGAGACATAAACTGCAGTTGCGGATCCACTTTGCCACGTGATTTCTCCAACTTCCCTCCAGCGTGGTGTGGGGTTCTTCGTTCCAGATGTCCTCGTTTTAAACCTATCTCAATAGCGGACTCAACCTTATGGGGTTGTGCGTGCATGCATGCGCGTGCATGCTCACACCTACCCACACTCTTCGCCTCGTGTCGACACGATGTTACACGACGTAAGCATACCTCCCTCTTTGCTGTGGGGTACAAGTGTGATTGAGATAACCTCGCACCTGAGGTTAAATTGGCTGTATGAGGGTGTTCATCATCTGCACCGTCCACTTGTGCGACTGCGGTGCTAGACTTACGATTGCGATGCGAATTAGTTTGAGTATGCGTCTTCATTGACGCACGTAAACGGCCATGTACCCTAGCTGCTGTCCGTAAGCGTGCCTGTGCCGGTTTTATCTCATTTTTCTTGTTCTTTTTCTGGTCCAGGGAAAATTGGGGAAAGAACGTGGGCATTGCTGCGGGAAGAGCTTTGCCCATCAGCGGTCGCGCACCCAGCGTTCCTGTGTATTCGAAAATATCGGAATCAGAATCAGCGTGTGCTTCTTAGGAGAAGCAGTGAATAATGTATTTGATGCAGTGACACATATCGGCACACAAATATATATATATGAATGTATGAATATACAAGTACAAATACAGATATAAATAGTACAATTATAAGTACAAGTATAAAAATAAGCATATATATACATGCAAGTGCATACGAAACTCCATTTCAATATGCGAATAAAGACGAACAGATCCACTTGTGTACTCGAGAACCGACACGGACTGACACAGGCGAACAATAATCACATTTATATTCCTGTATAACTGGGAGGAAGCGATGCCGAACTGAAGGTATCAATGTCGCAACCACGAGTATATCATATCATATTATATCGATTGTAATATACATATATATATATATAGATATATACACATACTATATATGCACTGTATATGTACAAATACAAATACAAATACAAGTACAAGTGCACACACACATATATAAATATATAGCCTACCTGCATGACCCGGGAATGGGGCAGCCGCACCACGCATATCAATGACATCCTCGTGCAAATCCCAGTCAAACAAAGCCTCCTCGTCTTTCACATTGAATGTCAAAAGCGCCACCAACAACCCTATAACACCTGGTTGTTGTGCGACAGCATTTGCATAACGCTGCGATACGTGTGTTAACTGGTACAAACAGTCTGAAACAGCTAGCATCAGGTGCGGGTCAGAACGATCCAGAAGGGAAACCAGGGAAGGGACGAAGGCTGTGCTGTAAAATTCGGTACAGTAATGTTTTTCTGCGCTGTTTTGTACCGCATCTTCTTCGTCGCTGTCATCGAACTCGGAATCGAGGTCAAGTTCCGATGCTAATCCGAGACCAGTCCTATATGAAGAATTATTCTGTGCATTCTCCTCGCAATCACTGCAGGAACTAGATCTTCTCTGATGACTGTTTCGAGAGTTATTAGCAGTAACAGGCGGGTCTAACGCTGGGCTTGAACTCGCACCCCGCAACAACGGTCCGGGGCTTACCGGTGCACCTCCAATCGTAGGTATATGACCCTCGTTCTCCTTCTGCAGCCACATTCTGGTATCCAGAGGTACACACAGCCTGCCCAGTACATTCACACACTCAATAACCACCTTTCGATCTCTGGGCGCTGTGACATTCCTTTGTATTGTTTGCATCAGAGACGCACGGATATGCGGCGGTAAATCCGGTACCACTACGAAGGCTGAGATGTTGCTGAGTATGTCCAGGGCTGTGTCCACCTGTAAGCACGTGGCCAATTGAGCGCCCGTGCGTCCATTTCCTCCTAACGTATCCTCTCCAATATCCCGTACAGCTTCTCCCTCAACATCCCCTTCGCTACTGCTACTACTGCTATCAATAGTACCTTCTCCACTCACAACAAGCAACAACATCTCCAAGAGAGCGGTGTCTGTGGACATGATATTGGCGTACATGGGTACCAACGACATGTTGCTCAGCACGGTCAGTGCAGTGGTGCTACGCTCGCGGCGAGCTTCTCCAATAGGTCCATCGCTGTTCAGGTTGTGGAAATAATCAATCCCATCTTCGTCACCCACTTCTGCGGCCAGCATTTGCCTAACTCTCTCACTAAGATACTTGTTAGTATTAGCACCACTGCTTGTGCTACTACCACCTGCTCTGGTGGTGTCGATAGTAAGGTCTGACTGGCCATCTTCTGAGCCACCACGCGTGGTGGGCTTCGTAATATTTATAGGACACGTGGTGCTGGCTTCGTCGAGTTTCAATCGCTTGTGGTTCTTACTGTCGGGCATGACGATGCGGTGGGTGCGCGTGTTTGCAGATTTGGCTGTATTGCTCTTGGTCGCAAACATATCGGATAGCGACTCACGTATCAGTGCCACCAGCATCTGTAGCAAACTACAATTGGAAATCGAAGATGACTATAAGTACATATCATGTGTAGTTACAGCTGTAGGATACATCAATAAAATCGCGTCACAATGCCACCGACATCTGTAGCAAATGACAGCTATAATGCAGAGCTTATTACGCGTAGGTGTCAAGTCTCACTTGTTGAGGAGTTATTACATATAAAGTAGTGGAATAAAGAATAAATTTGAATATTAAACAATATACCTAATATATGTACATACATACAAACATAGAAACACACACGCATATATACATATATACACACATTTATATATACATCAACCAACAAATACATACATACATACAAACATAACATACATACATACATTAATATATGCACATATTTACATACGATTATGTATAGGTATCGAGTCACAAACACATGAATCAACATAAGTTTCGGGTGCCCATAAGTAAACAAACTCAAAAAATAAATATATTCAGTCATTTAAAAGGGATCGCCTATTAAGGAACTAGCGAATGTCACGACATACGTTGACGGCAGGCAGATGGCTTCAATACAATCAATGCGGAACTCGTATGTGATCAGCAGCAGTGTATTAAGAGCCCAGTCCACTTCATTGGGCAGTTGCGATTGCAGCGCAAACACCACACGTGGTGCCTGTTGTAATAGTGTGCGTTGAGGTAATTTAATTGGCTCATCCCTGGTTTTTGGCGGCAAAGTCATTGGAGGCGCTGGGGCTAGCTGGGAATCTGCAAGGTATGATAGAGAGATGTTATGGGCAGATCTGTGTCAAATGCGTTATCCGTATTCTAGTATTTAAAACTGAATATAAATGGCACTTTTCATGAACCGTGTATGTAATAATTTAGTTGACAAGCATAGAGCTGCACATATAGGTATACAATCACATGCCATGACGGACGACAATTCACATATTCATCCATTCTTAGTAAGGAGTATAGGTATATCCATGATACAAATGCATAGTATAAACACTTACAACACTGTCGAGACACACAAACGCCTATCGTATACGCACACATGTATGTTTTGCTGT
This sequence comes from Sphaeroforma arctica JP610, assembly GCF_001186125.1. Lineage (NCBI taxonomy): Eukaryota > Ichthyosporea > Ichthyophonida > Sphaeroforma > Sphaeroforma arctica. The sequence continues at coordinate 78,349 of NW_014040346.1, read as the reverse complement.
ATATTCACGTGTCGATGCATATAACAAAAATCAATTGCATGTTTGCATGTCTACATACTTTGTCGCGACGGTATTTGTGTATATTGATTGAGCATTTGGCCTTGTTCATTGGGCTGAATTGATATTGAACGAGTCACACTCTCGCGACGTGACGTTGGCTCTGAAGGGTTCAACGATTTCTGACCTGCATATATCCCGAATAGTAAAAGTCCATTAGAATCGGTATCAAAACTGGTGTAATACATCATGTTTTCAGATATTGTATTGAAGATTAAAATATGTGTACAAAACCACCAGTATATAGGCAGTGGGCGCGGAAGAGCCCACGGATGCGTTTATGATTGCAGGCCTAGAGTTTGAAGTGAACATCCTTATTGACTCATGATATACACGTGTGAGTGTTCAACTATACGACATTACAGTTGTGAGGTGTATTTTGGTTTCCACATTGAAATACATATACATACACAAAAATTTACATACTCTCAGTCGATGGTTAATAATAAGCAAATCTTTGAGTATTCAACTATACGCAAATATAGAGATAAGATATATACTTTGGTTCCATATAATTGTTCACGAAAGCAGATAAAATCTTGTGTGTATAGTGCACCAGAATCTCCGCGCCTCACGGGCCGATTATGTCTTCTCAGCAGGTATATAACCTGCAAAGTTTATGAAGGTTCAACTACACACGAGCACATTCAAAAATTCTTCAATCTGTACGTAATACAAACACTAACCATCTACTATCATTGACACAAGTATAGCCACTATATTCCACGTAAGACATACAGTAATACACTAGTTTTACATAAAGGACTACATACAATACCAAACACACTCATACATGCATACTTTGCGTAGGCGATTCGGGGGAGGCATCCCTAGGCTTCCAATGAGCATAAAAACTGGGTGGGATGTCAACCTTGCTTACAGGAACACAACCGGGAAAATGTGCTTCTTCGTATGCATACAGCCACTTGTAGTACATCTGCCGCAGCTGAAACGATGCATTCGTGCATGATCGTGGCAGCAAGAAGAGAGCGGATACATACTTCCAATCCTTCTTGCGCGTTACCTGGGTTGACATATATGTTTGAAAATGTGGGATTCAATATACGCAGCATATCGTCCTGTGGTAGCGATATGGCCTTCACGAGATAAGTACAATAGATCCTATGTTCTCAATTCCATTCCACAAATAGACTGTGGTAATCACTCTTCCCTTATCCTTGGGTATTGAATATATTTGGAAGGTTGATATCCACTCGTATCGATATCGATGATAAAATTTGCCTTGCTTCGCGTGTTTCTTTAGTCGACAACCGCTTCTACCATGTTTGCCACATTTGCAACTACACGCTTGTGCACGTGTGTGGCCGAGAGACAAGATTAGAAACAGCTTCTAAATACTTGCTACATGCAAGAGGAGTATCGAAAACATGTAAAACCATGACGCTCGGTATTTGCGATGTGATCGAAGCCGGTCTCTTTCATTTTGATACACAAAACAATCTTTAATCGTATGGTTCTGCATTTCTAGAATACAGAATATATTCAAATTCAATCGTATGTATATGTATACTTATCAAACAAGTCCATTTCAACAGCCAATATCGGTACTAAGACGGTCTGCTCGTCAGGTATTACACAATATTATGCCACAAGTATACCAAAAAATGACTCAGGCTACAGCTCAGAAATACCATAAATAATATAAGCGCTTGACACACACAAACGCAAAGTATATATATATATATATACAGACACACACACACACATATATATATATAAACACTTATAAATATACATGTCTCACACTCACCGTTGTGAATCCTCCTCGTTGCACGACTTGTCTATATAGAAAGTGCAAGTTTATTTGGCTTCCGCCTAGCTTGGGTGTCTTCGTCGCATAGTCCTTGCTATACACGTCAAGAAGAGAAGGCGAGCGAGGTGAGTATCGTTGTTGGCAGTTCATTCGTGACAGGAGGGATTGTGAATTTCAGCTTCTTTAGCAATCATAAACGATGACACCAATACACTTATCAATATGTACATATGTGGTTGATACCACATACTAAACCCTAGGCGCGTCGTACTAATGGAGAAAATTGATAATTTGTATGGGATAGTGTAGATCTATTCGCACTTCCATGACTAAAACTCGAATGACAAGGAACATACACACTACGACATAATATGTGGGAAACTTTGAAATTCAAACATATTCAGGTCCTGTTTGTTACAGATATACTAGAGCGTGATTCATATAACAGTTCAGTGTACTATCGATATGAACACTGGCAACTGACGACAATGGCACAACGTAGCAGAGCAAAGGTATAAGTAGACAACGGTAAGCTCAAAGACGCTACAATACAACCAAGCATAATACACCTGACAAAACACAAATGGGCACAAATAGAATATCAAGTAAAGGCACATGTGCGTGAAATAGCAACTCAGAGTACAGGATATCGATAAAACCATGTAAACGAGATGCGATGGAATAGCGCACACGCAGCAAAGATTTTTTACGAATAACCCACTGCCAATAGTCGACATATATCACAATTAGGAGTGAGCGGGCACTGAGAGAAAATACCTAAACAGATGACATGCTAAAGTACAAAAACATCAGGCACAAGTGAAAGTAAAGCGCGCGACACTAGGTTTGTATTTGGTCAGACGAAGTCATACACCTAAAGTCTTGAGAAATTAGCTTTGATGGGTGCAAATTCGTGTTCAGTAAAGAACTAATAAACGGATCCAAATACACCACATATAGCCGTAAATATGTCCAAATAAGTAGGTATAACAATATAACAATATTACAATATATATAGATACATACCATAAAACCCTACAACATAAATAAATATATTCAATATTTGTATCCAGAGGAAAATATAAATATATAAGCGCTTACACGAGCACACACACACACAAATATATATAATAAATGTATATACGTATATACATACATACATACATACACATGCTATGTACGTTCAGTACATGGCTTCACAAAGGATTCATATTTGAAATGCGTATTTGTCTTTGTAAATACACTGCGACTGCGAAGTTGCGATTGGCAGTGTGTGTACAGAGATGTCAGAGCTAGCTGAGGTGGAAAGGTGTCGACGCACACTGTCTCAACATTGCGTGCGAAAACAGATCGCCAGTTACTGCTGAAACTTAAACACACACACATATATATATATACACACAAACGCACACACACACACACACACACACATATATATATATATATATGATACTCACACACACACACACACACACACACACACACATATATATATATATGATACTGCACATACACACACACACACATACACACACACACATATATATATATGATACTACACCAGAGTTTAGCACTGATGTCGCTACTCGATCGCGACGTCATGGCGAGGTGAAGTTTCGAGACTCATTATATCGAATAGTATGTCACAAATTGCTTTGCTACACTCCAGACGACTTCTTCGAACAACATATTCAAATGACGTTTATAAAAAAGTCGATTGGTCCGGAACCATGCAATGGCACTAAAAAGCCTCATCAGCGTTAAACGGTATCACGCACATTGTATAACGTAGCTTGACCACGTGAGTACAAAACAGAGTGACCATAAATCCCCATAATACAGACTATAGCACTAACAGCAGATAGCAACAATTTTTGCTACACCACACGCTAGTGAATATGATTGACTCCTGAAAATTCGACATGCACGCTTGAATTACACAGTGACAAAATAGGTATATCTACGGGTGTACTACAGGGTAAAACACTTCTCTTAAAAAAGGTAAGTGATTCTAAAAGCTTGCCGCAGAGTTGCTGAAGGCATCAGAGAAGCCATAGAAACACTGACGTGACTTCATAAGCTTGCCACAGAGTTGCTGAAGGCATCGAAAAAGCCGATGTCATTCAAGAACTGCAAAAATATACGATTTTTCTATGTTCACATAGTGTTTACCAGAAGATTCACACACGAGCACGGTGCTAACCCACATATACCACATAATTCCATACAACTGGCACACTTGGTACCAGTCTTTGAAGTGCATGGCTCACTATTCGTTAGCATGCAAGCCAGATACTCACGTCATTCGGCAAGACTAACACGTCGCTTGTTATACCATTAGAACTACTAGTGCACTACTCAATGCGGTATATACAACATACCCGAGTGATTTCAAGAACTTCGACAAACGAGCCTGGAAAACATGGTCGGGCTCCTCAGGGACGCTCTCCAAGTGGGCTGCGGACATGTTGGAACCAATTGGACCTCAAGGCTCAAGCTTAGCATACGTTTTCACACCGGTACAGAATCAAACAGAATCAAGCAGCCATTGTTATTAGCGCACTTAAACGTGTACCAGATAATATGTACACGTATCGGGTATGCATGCCAATCTATGCGAATGCGCAACGGATCGGGTACATGTACTAAACACACAGGTACACACGTAAGGTGTCTGTGTTGTGACACTTGTGTACGTATGTCGTGTGGACCTGTTTGTTCAAGTTCTGTATTCTATGTTGTGTGATATGGCGCACTGCACCTCTCTACTAGAGCTGTCGAGTGTGCTAACTACAAAGTGTAAAGCCCGCCCTTTTCCACTTTTCCTGATCCGAATTTTCAATCTCTCAGCGCTTTTTGATCCTGCGATTGTCCGTTGATTGTGGATATTATTAATCTCTCTATATTTATGTCATATTTCTCCCAACAAACGTTCTTTTTTGAAGACCATAAACAGTCGCTCAGATGCAATGGAAAAACTTTCGTAGCTTTCCAGATAAATATAAGAAACCCTACCTGCAGCAGTGGAGGAGATTTCAAGCAACAAATGTTAAAAATTGTCTTCTCTCTCTCTATGGAGAGCCTCTCGTTGCGTTTCGGTTATAAAAATCTCCCGCTGTCGCAGCAGTGCTGTGGAGAAATTAGGAATTGAAGATTTGAGTCTGAGTGACAGAGTCTCTGAGATTCACACAGTGCAAGTCGTTTTGTTAATGGCCAAGGCCAAGGGAGGCCGGTAGTGGGCCGTTGACAAAAATTAGGTACCGAACTAACGCACCGATTTTTGGTTCAGGTTTTGGCGGGTTGTGGACTTGTGGTTTGAAAATTGCGATATCCCAGAGACCAACGCACCCCAGTGCGTATTTTAAATTAAATGCAGTGTTGTATTTTAAAATCACCAACGATCAAGGGGGACTAATTTAAAACAAAGAGTGTACTATCTTAAATTGATGTTGGTATTTAAAAGAAATGTAAATACATTGTACCAGGCTACCAGCATCATCCTATGGTGGTGTAGGCCCGGCCACTCTGCCAGTGGGGGCATCTCAAATTCGCTACTATTTAGCATGTATTTACTGTAGTACACATTGTGATAGGGTTGATTACCATACGCACTATATACATATTTTAAAAAGCGTAAATACATTATAGAGTTCATGCATACACATTAGCGGTGAATGCCATACTGAGCGTGCTTCAAAGGATTCATTTTTTGTCTGAGGACGTCGGCTGGGCTGGCTGAGAACGAGGCAAGATGTCGAATATATATGTAATGGAGCCTCCCACCAACGGGAAGGTTGTAATGCATACAAATTATGGGGAGATCGGTATCGAACTGTGGGGTAAAGAGACGCCTAAAGCAGTACGCAATTTCATTCAACTCTGTATGGAAGGTATGTCCTATTAGATTATTTCTTTTCATTTTTCATTGGCTGCGTTTTTTCAATTTCGCATTGACAACAAGTAGGTATGTTGGTGTAAAACGAACCTTCATACATGCAAATACATGCCGTAGTGCTACTCAGATTATATGTGCGATCACACTTATATAACATGCACGCCC
>NW_014040346.1:47359-71688 GCF_001186125.1 Sphaeroforma arctica JP610 | reverse complement strand
GTATAAACTTCCGTATACGAGTTTACTTCCTGAAAATAGGAAAGGTGTGTAGTCATCCTGACGCAGTTTCTGCGTAGACTGTTATCAATATTCACGTGCTTCGTTGATTCCAAGTGTTGTTTTGCACGTCGGTTTGTTCATCTACATACTTTCTGTTCATCATGTATATATGCTCTCCTTGCCTTGTGGATGTTTGACTTCTTTCTGGCACTTTCCTGATTGATGTCGTACTTATTGTGCCGTATTTCTTGTCATTCGTGGAAATATCTTTGAAATGTACGCTGGCTAGGTCGTATATTATCGTTTGTCATTCCACCCCACTAATTTTATTAGTATGTATGTTCTGATTTCGACCATGGGTGCATATTCCACTTCCATATGTAGTCAGTGGTACTTCTGAACTCTTGTATGACGTACGTGGAGTTCAAAGCCAGCTAACACAGTTTTCAATGAGTAAACCGATTTGACCACTTTCGGAGTTTCCTACGTATCGAGCGATACCCATACGCGTTTCTATGATCTATATCCATCCCACCCACGGAAATCTAAAAATGTCACGGATGCTCGGACATGTCTGACACGTCATACCTTGTCTTTTTATTCGCCTAGGCTACTACGACGACAATATAGTCAACCGAATCTCTAAGGGATTCATGATACAAATGGGTGACCCCACCGGGACGGGGTTTGGTGGAGAAAGCATATATGATGGTAAGTACTCGTGTGTATGGGACGGGTTGAGTGAGTGTACTTTTTTTCTGTGCAGCATTCGTAAGTTTATGTAGGTATGGGATTGACGGGAACGAAGCGCGCACAGAATTGCTCTTACCCATTCTTGGCGTTTGTATATGTGTAGGTATGTGTACTCCGAGTGCTTATTAGGTTGACTTTTCGTCCATGAACATTTCAAGTGCGTGAAGATCCAGATGTCGTTATCACGCAAGACTTCATATCTACTCAGATACACAAGTATGTGAGGAGATAAATTGTTCTCTGTATATGTCTCTGTCTTGACTAGATGCGCTTCTCTATCATCCACAGTGCTTGTAGTCGTCATGGGTACTTGGTGGATTCTATTCGAGGTCGTAAGTAGCATTCACTTCATTGGGTTTCTCCAATGCTCCTTCCTTATTTTAGAAAATTTGTGGGTCCCAAAGGGTAGTCCCATATCGCGTACTATAGATATTCCTACGGCCCACAAGTCCTAAGTGATGAATAGAAGGCGAAAAACAATGACCTGGCGGACCACTTTCGTATATTAGTTCACTAAACAGTAAGACTGCTGCCCGGATATGAAATATATATCTTCTTTCCTTCTGTACCATGTAGAGCCCTTCAAGGACGAATTCCATCAAAGACTTAAGTTCTCGCGGCGTGGCCTGGTTGCCATGGCTAACAGCGGTAGCCATGACAACCGAAGTCAGTTTTTCATCACGCTGGATAAAACCGAGGGATTAAATAAGAAACACACATTGTTTGGGAGGGTCGATCATGAAACTATTTTCAATGTACTGCGCGTTGGAGATGCGGAAACAGACGAAGATGAGCGGCCTTTAAATCCCCCTAGAATCAAGTATATTGAAGTGCTGGTCAATCCTTTTGATGATATCGTGCCGCGCTCTTTGCCTGCAAGGCTGGTATGTATTGGTTGCGGGTATCTTTGTTTATATCGAATCTCATCACGATTTGAATCAAAATTCGATATATTGCTTACAATGTGACACACCAGATATCGTACCAGCTCAATATTGTATTGGCGTACACACTGTTAAACATGCCTGATATCATCTACAATGCTGCACATATCTACGCATATGTATTCATATACTTATACTGCTGCATACACACTATCATGCATAATGTACAAGCACATATACACTTACACATTTGTGTACACTTGCTGCACATACATACATACCCATTCACATACATACATTTACACAACTTCAGGCGAAGATCGACCAAGCTCGGGCCAACAAAGAAAGCAAGGCAAAGGGATCCAAAATGAAGAAAACTCGAGACGCTAAGCTGCTCTCATTTGGAGGAGATGACGATGAAGAGGATGAAGGGGAGGCAGACAACATGTTTAGTAGTAAAAGTAAAACAAAGCGAATGAAGATTAAAAGTGCACACGAAGCTTTGGCAGACCCGACGCTTGCAGCAGAAGTGGGCGCTATAGAACCGGTGGTGAGTGAGGAGAAAAGCAAGGGTACCAGTGCGAATGGTGATGGAAAGGGTGCGAGTGTATCCGATGATAAGGTTAGGGAAACGGAAGATGAAAGCGATACAAAGAAATATAAGGAGGACACATCGAGTGCTGCCAAGACGAGCAAGAGTTTGACAACCGCAGAACAGACCGAGAAATTAGTGCGCGAGATCAGAGAGAGCAAGCGAAGGCAACGCGATATGGGAGATGGACGTATTGCGGAGACAAATACACAGACTGGAGTGAATGACAACCAGGTGAAATCTGCGGTGGATGATGGGGAAGCGTATCTGGAAGCACAGAGGCGGAAGTACGCGGACAGTTTGGGGTCAACGGGGAAGGCCAAAGCCGATGCGAAGGCCAAGGCTCTTTTGGAAAGCTTTCAGATGAAAGTTAGTGCACGGTCGTGGGCGGATAAGAGTGACGAGGAGGAAGAGGAAGAAGAGTCAAATGGGAAAAATACGGATAGTGCTAGTTTGGATGCGGATATGAAGGGGAAGGGTGGGGGGCGTAGTACAAATGGGTAAGTGGGAGCTTGTGAGATTGCACGCTTCATAAAACGGTGCTTAAATGTATCATGTTAGTGCTCTCCAGTGTGTATATCAGATAAAAAAATAGGGAAGGTAAGAATTGGTACGAGTGTGAATTCGATGGTGTGTGTATATATTGGGGTCAGATAGGGGAACCGAAACGGAATTCTGGTCAAGTGTTGAGGCGGATCATGACAGAGGTACTAGTAGTGAGACTATCAATGGGTGAGGTAAGTTTAGCTACAATCATTTTCGTAGTGGATGTGAGAAACCTGAAGCTAGTCTAGTACTGCACACACGGGAAAGGCCTGCTGCACGTACATATTCATGACGTATTTAGTATCAATCACCATGTTGGAGGGGTTCCTTACCAAATTATTCTGTAGGCACAATCTTAATGCACAGTTGGCTGAGAGTTTGATCTATACGTTTGTGCGAATAAGAAGGATTTGGGCTACTTGATCGAGAATGTTGCAGATTTATGTAACCACTGCTGTGTTCGATACTACCAGTATATATTAACGTCAGATTGTTTCATTTCGGGTCCTTCAATATTCCTCAGCGACGACTGGATGTCACATGCACTCGATTTCGACCCAGAAGATAGTCTTGTGCTCTCGAAGGATCCTTTCAAAGGTATAATCTTATTATAAGTGTAAGCGTTCTATGTGTCCTCCATTTTCAATTCCTCTTAAACGTTCCTTTGAATAGTCCCGATATCGCTAACAACAGCATGTAGGTAAACAATGTTCTCCATATCCATATAGAAACAATAGCGCTCTTTTGTTCGGTCCCGTTTCCTTATTCAAATGTAAATGTGCTATATAAATTATTGATTAGAGATCAATTATTCACCGTTCTGTGGGGTTATAAATATTCACACGTGCATGACGATACTGGCAACCAACTACCGGCTATCAGTAGATGCTGTGTAGTTGGCTTTCTATCTGTTTCTTGAAAGTATCTAAAATAGAACTCCCCCCCCCTACTCTATCGATGTCCTGTATTACAGACAATGCGGAAGATATGTACACATTGGAAGATCCGCGCAATCCGCTCACAATCGCACGGCGTGAGAGAGACGCCAAAGACAAGTTCAGTACAAAAGATAAGCGCAACAGGCGAGACGATCGGGGTGACAACAGACACGGTAATCCAGACAGGAATAGACGCGAGCATATAGGTGGGGATAATGAAAGCAGCAGGAGTAGAGGTGGGTATAAGGAGGGTAGAGATAACAAGGGGAATGGGGATGATTGGAGGAGCGATGCAACTAGGGATAGAGAGGGGCGCAAGGATGGTGGCAGGGAAACGAGTCGAGACAGGGGCAGAAAGAGATCGAGAGATAGACATGACAGTCGTAGCCATAGCAGGCGATAAGATAAACGCAAGAGGGCATTTGTGAATGGTACGACAAAGCAAATGTGGACAATACTATGTACGGACGGAAGCAGATTGGCGATTGGGATCGCCTGTCTCATTACAAACGCTTGTCTGAGCTATCGTATTGGTAGTACTATTGTACGGATCCGTCAGACAGGCCTATGTACTACATCGCTCAACGGTGATTCAAACCCCTCAACATTGGCAGCGCAGTGTCTATGACGGGACCGGCTTTCATAACCAAGTATAGCAAGATCGAGGTTTTTCGTATAGCACTGAGCGGATTTTTGCACAGAGTGAACGTCTACATCAAGAACGACTTTGTAAAAATTGCAAAATACAGTGAGGCAACCGAGCAACGAACGAGACGGTTCATATGACACTAGCAAACATCTGTAAATAGATTGTTTGGAGTGTAGTCGCAATAGTACCAGATGGGATCCGTTTCACAATACGTATGTGTCGGTCATATAGAAACGGCAAGACACATGTTATCATACATATGCAACGTATAGGAAAGCAGAACATACTATGAACGATGTTTCAAGAATATGTCCTCGATTCCTGATATTTAAGCGACTTTCTAGAGTGCGAGTAGAGTTTTAATTTAGTACCCAACTCCTTGCAGGCTTCTAGGATAGCATGATGTTAGAAAGATGCACCGACACATGTAGTGTTGTTCGCTGTGGTCAAATAAACAAGTGCGGAGAGTAGAGTGTGTATATTTCGATGTCTCGGACATACCCTGGTGTCCACAGACTCGCGCTTGTGGCGAATGTTTTAAAGAGCGGTAAACTTGATTAATTAGAGGTATTCGATTGATATATTTACGCTCGGAATGGACATTTGACGTCGTCAGCCTTTTGGGAGGAATGTACGTGTTTTGATTTATCTAGCTTTATTCTTAACCCATACACTGTCAAGTGAATATCAGGGGCGGTTATGCAGCAAGTATAACCAGGGGTAGCTCCGTATAGGGCAGATACACCAATCCGTACGACAACCTGCCATAAGAACTTTACTACAGCCTGCTTTCACGAATTGACAGCACTGTCGATTTGAAGTAGGTCTCACAGTGTGATACCATTTCATAGTGAGCAGGCCCACCCAGTGAAGTTGTACAGTTTGGATTGTTTGGTACTATTATGGTCTCGAACTGCGCCAGAGCAAATATCTATCCCTATGAAATTCGGATAGTCACAGAGGCGCTCTATAATTTCGCTCGTTGTTTGCGGAGTCTGAGAGTTGATTTTTGTTTTTTACTGAGTACATGATCCTATCCGATGGATGAATATCTTTTTGACAAGATGCGATGTCAACAAAAACCTAATGATGTATATTTGCAAACGCACTCCTCTAGTTAAGCTGACAGCAACCGCAGGAATCCGATTACTAAGTTAACACACAAATCATATCATGCGCATACGCTTGCGCTTGCACACTTGACTTATCTATAGCCGTGTCCGGTGCTCAGCCATGTTTCATAGATTCGCACATTTCAAACGTACACTCGTATATAAGTCACCCAAATCGTTCCAGATGTGTAGAGTTTACACCGAGATATATCTGAAATCGGATGATCGCAATACTGTCGCACATTCTTGTGAACTTCTTACTGATGGAAGAGAATCACGCCTGCAGTGTGACTAATTGTCAAACACTGAGTTTGATATAGGAGGCTAGCATAAACTTTGTGCGGGATCCCAATAAGGATGTGAATGTAACAAATCAGTGTACTCGTTTTACAAGAGGCAGCATGTAGCTGATATTTATATTGCGGAGACTTATACATGTATGTACACATTCAATGCCTATAATCGTCCGCACCAAGATAAATGAATGCTATCAGATGGCATTAGCAAGTGTCAACATTTTTTGACTGAGAAAGTGGGTTTCGTGCTTCGGACTCCCCAACATTTTAAGTTCAATATCTCGTGAGCACGATGTAATAGTTTAAACGCCAATGGGAGTATTCTTCGTTGTTGATTCAACTCGACCATGAATTTGCAATCGTCGATACAGAACCTGCTCTCTCGGCTCATGTCGAATCTTTCTTACTCCATTCACATTCTACCCCTGGTCAGCGCGTGCATCATCAAGTTTAAAGCCACCTTTCATTTTCTACAAGTGTGTATATCAACACTAGCAACCAAACATTATGCCGAATGAATCTCATGTTTGGAGTTCAAGATATGAAGCCAAGGCCATAAAAGGCCACATCTGCGTGGCATGTCACGTCGTAAGACGGTACGGTCAGGAGTGGGGATCTGGGAAGGATTGTGGATGGGAAAACGTGCACAGCGCATGCTCGATAAGCACTGATCCTATTGCAGAGCACGAATGGACTGCATTTGTGAAGCCTTCGGGGATAGTGCGCTTTTGCCAGGAGTGCTACGAACCGCAAGGATGGGGGCGGAAATTCGGTAGCTCTAAGGGACCCGCTTACGAGCAGGTAGCTCAGTCACCACTGTTACTACTGTGTAGGCAATTATGGACGGATATACAGACGGCGGCATGCACTTTTCAAAAACTATTACTTCGGATGCTACATCTTATTTTTGTGCAAGCGTAAAGCAGGATAACGTTCTAAGCACAGCATAGTGTACAGTCGCGTATTTGTGTGCGATCCGTATATTATTATACAACAGCACTGAGAAGCGTGCGTATCGTGTTGATGAGATATTCACCAGTGACAAGCCTATGTATATTTTTCGTGCCCGCGTGTTTAGCAAATTATAATTATTAGATCTAGCACAGCAAACTAGTAGGCAGCAAGCCACTTTACAAATCAGGCGAATAATGTCGCATGAATGGATGTAAAGAAGCCCCGCGAACAGTGTCGTTATCTGTGTAGCAACAGGAGTGTGGAGTTTGCAATTTCTGCAATGAACTGAGTGCATATATGGGAAGCAAGCATCGTGACCTTTAATCATAGTCTGCGAGATGAGTTGGTATATATATAATCGTAAATCTGCAAAGTTGGTTTGGATTGATAGTCTGCTGATGATAGATACATTGTGCTTGAATATTTTTCAGGTACTCGAGCTTTGCTCGGCCGTTGATCTTGATAAGAAAACATACGCAGATATTATCACAGCGGAAGCACCCGAATATGTGCATCCACTAGCTCCCCTGGATCCCGAGTCTATGGTCAGAGATGAGCGACATCACAACCTGGCCACTCAATTTACGGGGAAGGATTTTGTTAAAAAGTTCTCCGATTTCCAGAATGTGGATGTAGCCGCAATTGACGAAGCACTGACACACCCAAGCGCCAGTGTTAATGGATGCAACTTTCTCAGGCTTGCATTATTGGGTACGTTATCGAACTTGCCGGATTGCCGAGAAGTGAATTTATGCGGGTCGTTTGTGCGGGAATATGTGTTGCGCTGTTCGCCTGTGTTGACGAAACAGTATAGTAGTATATCAAAGTTTACTCATGTTTATATATACCGGTCCATGTACCGGTACATACTATCCCAATACCCAATATCCGATCACATCGATTCAGGTGACGCTGTGCTCGACCTAGTGGTGGTGCAGTATTTATACCACACAAATCCTAACGCAGACAATGGCGAGATGACTATCCTGAAAGGCAAAGCAGTCTCCAACCGGGTTTTGGCAAAAATCGCGGCGCCGTATTTGCGCTACATACGCACCAAGAGCACATTCGACTATGACTCCAAGACTTGTGCCGATGCGATGGAGGCGCTAATTGGCGCGTATTACAAATCCAACGGGTTCTCTGCCACCGCAGACCTGTGCGCAGATCTAGGCCTACTGGAGGCCGTTAAAACATGCAATGGAAGGAGCAAGCACTAGTTGGCGCTCATCATACCATATAAAATTATTCGTTTAATAGGTCTTTTCGAACTGGCCTGTCACCATCGCTTGCGATTTAATTGATAGCTGTGCCGGTTCCTCAGGGTTCCTCCTATGTGGTATATTGGAAATTGTCATGACCGTGGAACACATGGCCGAGGTTATTAATATTAATAAAAGCAGCTGAATATATAGTCTGACGCTTTGCTATGGCTTGTTATGTTTCCACACTTGAAAGTGTACATCAGTATGCGGGACAAAGTATCATCGATAAAACTTGGATTAAAACATGCTCGTCGCATAGTAGCAATACTCACGTTCGGTGGTATCACGCATGTCTTTTAAATACTTGCAGGTTTAATTCACATTTCTTCGAGTATGGTCTTGAACATGTTGTTACTCGTCTAATCGCGCGCTCGCAAACCTTCAGAATAATGATTCGTGGAGAACTAGGATACAATTCTCTTTATAATAGGTGAGACTTCTTTGTCTTTCCTGACACTTGCTTACTCCCTTTCTTGAACTGAGCAGGTTCAATTTGCATATATGGACCATAATCGACAAAAGCATTGGCCTTCTTGGCCACATCTGCCATGCTTGGTTCACGTGTGTTCATTTCCCGCAAATCTGCAGCAACACTATTCAGAAGATCGTTCGATACATTGGGATGCGCGCAAGAAAGTATGAGGTGATATTTTTCGGAACAATTACACCACTTACGATATGGAGTGCGCTACGTGAATTCAATGACAGTCAGGTCACTAAAGTTTATCAACCGCTAGGAATAGTTGTCAGGAAAAGCGGTGTTGCTGAAAGAGGTTACGGCAACGCTGAATGCGTCTCGGAAATCGTCGGCAGATCTGAAATGTCACCGTGACAAGTAAAGTCGGCCGAGGCTATGAAAATAAAAAATAATTCATATTTCATCTATAACGCGCTCAGGGCGCAGAGATCGATCGTATTTACTACTGACGTAAACGTAATGATTTCAAAACTGACTCATATTCTTTTCATTATGTAAGAGCGTGGGCCCGGGATCGAATTGTATTTGGAGAACTAATTACATTCTTGTTGCTAGGTGAGTTCCCGGAGATCTAAATCAACTCGCATGGTACTATTTTGAAGGCATCTATTGATAGTCAAAGAAAAACTTTTGTCACGCGACTACATATTTGATCGATGATAGGCGAGAACAAGTAATCGCGTGTGCACTCTCTAATGTGATAAGCTACTCGTCTTGGACGAATACTCCTGATGAGCACGTTCGCTCTCTACTGCAGTAGTATTCATATTTAGCTTAATACCGATGATTCACTGCAGGATATTCTGATCGAAAGTTTGGCAAACACTCGATTCGAGAATCGTGTAGAGCCAAAAACTAGAAAGTTTAACATAATCCCATATTTTATATATATATAGGATTAGTATTAGCTCATGCACCTCAGAAGGCACTGACTTACAAGTTACAGTATAGTATCGCATGAGCTTTTACTCTTGGGTATCCTTCTAATATGATCGATAGGCAGAATTCAATAATAACTGAGTATTTGTATGAACTCAGATTGAACCATTGCATATAATGTGCCACGCTTTCGCCTTCACTGACGTATCAGTATGTCAGTGCTCGCATAATAGCTTATCTAGAGACTGACATAGACCAAGGCTAGGAGCGGCAGAATCTCATCCTAAATTGCGTGTTTGAATATCAATATACGACTACCTATGTACCACAATTAAGGTTCAATGTTATAAACCGTTCTATGTTCTGCCTTGTCCATGGATCACATTAGCGGTACTAGGTTTTATTGTACGATACCATACACCGGGTACACATTCCAAGGCATTCGAGTTATATAGACTCGACTTGGATGTGTTCGGGCATCGACGTGGCTGTTAAGCTCTGCGCCATGGATCTATAAAACTATCTACAACATCTTTCCAGCCTAGAAGTCAGCGAGATATGCTTATTTCTCAGCTTCCGCCAATTTGTCATCGAACAGCTTGCGAGCCCTGCACCAAACTTCATCCTCCTTCACCTGGAGTGGGTTAGATGTCAACTTCACGTCAGTATACATATATGTGCACAAACGTACATATAAAATGTATCTGCACATGTATTCGTACGCTCTAATACATTTTCCCTATCCTCGAACAAATGTGAGCTTCTCCTATCACAAGTCCTTCAGATAGGTGCGATTGTCGGCCATGGATATATGGATCGATCTATATATGAATAAAAAATTGAATATGTCTAATATGGATATAGCAATAAAAAAGCTGTTACTCAATATGCCTACTGCGTACAGAATAATCCACATATCCACGTACAACCCCTTCTTGAGAATTTGCACTACAGCTTAACAATGTATTTAAACCGCGGTTGAAGCGGAGAGGAAGTTGCAAACAGTATCATCCCACAATTGTTAAATATATTCTGAACGCTCAACTATTTATAACGTGACATTCGAAGTTGATCCGAATACTATATTTATACGCAGACTTTTCGGGTATCGCGAATTAATCCATTCACGTACACATGATATATGCGAGTATAATATTATATACATACCTGTGGCAGAGCGAGTAGTGTGGGGAGGAGGTCTGCGCCGAAGCGTTCTGAGCTTTCCTTAGGTAGGAGTGTGGGCAGATGATCGATGGCCACTACTTCCATGACCTTTCCACTGCACAATACAATGGGGAGTACACAGGCAGAAGGAATATATATAATGAGGATATGAAAGTGCTAATGTGGAAACAAAATATGAAAGTGTGTTCGAAATGGAAATGATCGAAGATGTGTGTATTCAAATACGTATGTAGCCTCTCTGTGATCAATAAGGGTTATCGCGCAATTCTCACCAGCAAGAGAAGCAGTCAGTGTCGACATAGAAAAAAACGAATTGATACAGAAACAATGAAATTGCCTGTATGCTCTTCAACTAAGTTCGAACGTTCACTGAAGAGCTCAGCAGTACAACCACTCGAACCAATGAGACTTGTTACAAATGCGCGTTTCATGTATGCGTCGTTTATTTCAAGACATCCTGTGGTACAGCAGTCATAGCGTACTCGGGCACGCGCGAGCACAAATCAATTCGTGATTGCGTTTATATAAACGTTTCGATACATACGCGGGTGCATGCAAGTATAACGGTAGACTTAAAGTAAGCATAACCACTTACACACACACACATACATAAAGCATGCGTGCCAATTTACATTTTGGGTGCCACAAACGCGGTCTTAGCAACTGTGTACGACCAATGCGCTCGAAAACAGACGTTGAAAATACGGCTTGCCTTCGTATTCATATAAAACAAATCGGAAAAGTAACACACCACTGTTATATGCACGTAATAAAATATGTAAGAACTCGTACACAATGTTTACTTACACGTCTGGCACCACCACCGTGGGGTTACTGAATGTGGTGCCTTCAGTGTACACAGGTACGGGGTTGTTTTCGCTTGTGTAGTCGCAGCTGACATCCACCAGCACGGACAACTTGCGAGTCTCTGCCAAGGTGTATATGTATGATAAGCACAGATTGGTCAGCATAAGAACAAACGAAGCAAGCATTTGTACGTACGGTTTTTTGACGGGTCGTTATTAAATGACTAAGACGTACTCGAGATAAAGGAGTTGTTCAATTGAAAGTCATCGAGGTGGGACACCATTAGACGTATTGTAATAACAGGTTCCAGTATACACAACACGTGCATAGATATCCAATTTTACGCCTTTTAATACCTGAGGTTTCCTTCAGCATGTCTGTGGTGATGAAAGGAGGGATCTTCTCTGTGAGATATATGCAATTCACAAGGATGTCGACATCCAGTAATTGAGGGAAAGGACCTCCGCCCTTGGTCTCATTCATGTCCCAACGAACAATGTTATCTTCCGGGATGCCAACCTGGGTCAGAAAGGGAAAGGGCAAACGTACATTGCGTCAGAAAGCGTGTGATTAATGGACACATCGATGTCACCAGCATTCTTAAAGTACACTCGTGCACAAACAGATGTATACTTTTGTATGATATACTTAGATATATGTATAGAGTATAGAGCTCACCTCCGTCGCAAAGTCACAGGCACCTCGACCGCATCGGCCTAGTGCCCCAATCACTGCAACACGGGGCAGTACAGCACCCTTCTCCACAGCAGCGTCAATACGTTCTTTCAGGTACTTCTTAAGCGCGTCCGCATCAGGATAGGGGGCGTTAACCTTCTCGAGAGCACCCGAACTTCAATGCATATGAGGCAAAGCGGAGTAGCGTCGTTAGTTTTGTGATTTAGATTGGAAAGATATGTGTATAATTGGGTCTTCGTGTATGTTGCTGAAAAGGCGAGTGTGTGTACCAGTACATGTGCCGTAAGCACTTCAGTATCAGGGCAGGAGGCGTTCACCTTGTCTAGGGATACCAAATTCTGGTAGACAAGGAAATAGCATTAGAAGTTGAATGCTTCCTAAGTTGTATATTTAAGTGGTGCCATAAGGGGTGTATGCATGTTATCTTTATGAGTGTATGGACGAGAAAATCATGCATGTTGCGTATGTGCTTTGAGTTATTACAGTGTCAGTATTGTTACATACAGGCACGTATATCTCCGTCTCATCTTCTAAATTCATCTGTTTGGGTGTTTTATGAAGAGGTGCGTGCAAACGTTGTACATGTAGGTACCTTCAAGTACCTCTAAGTGTGTCGGCGACATCATATTGCGCACAAACGTGACTGTAGGCTATTGAATTGTACGTGGTACAGGGATGGGAATTACATACTATTCGCGCCTGCATCAATTAATATAGACGTAGCCATATACCATATATACTTTCATCTCTAGTCATAATTTCACTTCGTGTGTCATTTCTCATAGTGGTACCGCCGCACATGACAACCTCTATGATGTGTGCATACACAACAGTAAAAAAGTATAAATTAAATGCCAAATTTGGTCTATTCATACAGCACTATCAAGATAACCGGTGGTACAGCGAAACACACACAAATTATTCAGTAGCGAATCTACATAGAACATTTTTGTATACACATATATCAATAACACGCCCACTCACCCCAACTTCTGGTTGCACCATACATCAATTCCCACAGCAGTACCAGTGTAGCCAGCCATGTATCCGAACGCAGCTACTCGGCGTCCAACGCTATCCTGCAAGAACTCTAGGTCCAACAGAACACCCTTTCCATTACGGAAACGCGCGAGAAGATCCTTCCAGCCGGTCTATACAGATACACAACGAAAGGGATATGAATACATATGATTAGCTTTCTACTTTGGTCCATCCATAAGTTTTCTACGAAAAGCTCAAGATGTAGCAGAATTGCCTTGCTTTACGTAATGTACAGAATAGTCCTTCCGGCCTGTAGATTTATAGCATCCGAAGCTACCGACGCGAGAGTTTGAAAGAGACGTTCACCTATCTACCTCAAATACAGCAAAACTATCGTCCTAGCACAAGATTGTAATAGAAGTTCACTCCCTCCTGTCTACATTGCAGGCGTATGCTCGTGTATTAGATTGATCGAAAACAGGTTTTGTGTATCCGTCGAATAGTACTAAAAGATATACCTATCTTGTGTGTGCAACGACGATCGACCGATTACCACAAGTATTTCACCAGATTCAGAATGCTACAGAGCTCATTAATTTGCATGTGGCATGTAATCGGACGTTGCGATATAAATTTGGCACCTTCCAATCCCAAACGGGTCTTACATCCATGCCCGCGATAATACATTACTATTTCCAACTTGTTTATCAGCTGACGGATATATCTCAATATGCTCCTTCACGTGTCTGAGAATGTCCGAGTCCAGCAAAGCTCAACACTTGGTGCACCAAGGTTTAATCAAGACAGTACAATCTCGGTGATCGACTATCCTGATATAGTACTACAAAGCTTGCATATATAATGCTTGTCAAAAAATATTCGAACCGGACATATACTCACATCACATTCATCTAAGCCTAAACTGATCATATATATATATATATATAAATAAATACATGAAAAGATAAACTCGTACCTGATACTTGAAGCAGTGTCCAAAGTAGATGTGTGTGTGCGTCAAAGGCGAATCATCATTCTCAGGAAGTTCCTTGAGTCCAAAGATATACGCATCACTGGGTGCAGTTCTCCATGTGCCTCCCTCTACCATTGTGCAACCAACCCTGCATATTTCGTGAGGGTGTGTGTATCGGTGTGAATCTACTCAAATATACATGGACTAATAGTTGGACGGATCGGAAATTGGATGGTGGGAGTACTAACGAGAGAGTGTGAAAGTACTTGAACTTCAATATACATAAATAAATCGAGGTATAGGTGTAACTACTGATGAGAAATGTGCGGAATGCAAGTATCTGCATCCAAACCTTTATGCACTCGTCGCAGAGAAAGTATGAAAAGATATCGAGTTATACACACCTGCGCCCCACCCGCTAACATCATATCACCGCTTACGTATAATATAGTGTGTGAACACACCTATACGCCTTTCAAACCAGGGTCTATAACTTTTAAATCGGAGCACATAATCTGTCGAGGAGTGAATACAGACTTGTATAGGAATGTTCCTATTCTTCTTTCTGGTATGATACATATACCCCAGTTGCATGCATGCATCATTGTACAGAATATCAACCCGAGACACCATATTGATCCGTGATGTGTGCCTACTACACCATATTGATCGTAGAGTGTGCATGACGGGACACCGTAGGAGATTAGAGTATAAAAAAAAACTAAGAACAGCTCTGAAAACAAAGTAGTGATACCTAACACAGACTCGATACAATACCTAGCTACGTTGTGTTTGAACGCTGATCGGACACACGCCACACATTTAGGAATGCGCATTCTCTATGCAAACATTCGAGTCTAGTACTACGCACTTATATCCTCTTAAGCGTGAGGGGCCGTTTACTATGCTTAACTTTACTGAAACCTGAGCCCACGTACGCACTTGTAAGTGAAACCTAACATATACAGTTAGGAAACCTCCAGAAGTAGGAGAGCACGATGGTCTCCAAGCATAACAAGATGAGACGAGGCGTAGTTCTCTAAACGCATCAGCATATTATTGATAATACAACGTTCCATTACGCATGCGCAGTAGAAATGCCGATATACCTCCAAATGGTATAAACGTCTAAACAGATGGTGGAACGCAGAACCTAGTGTACTACATACACTCAACGGCCACAAGACTGTATACTCGCCGGTTTTTAATGATATAATGCAAGAGACGAGTGTAATAACCTGCCCGCTCAACATACTAATGCCAAAGATAACAATAGCTGCTCACATACTTTTCATATTCAGCATCTGCAACGCATCGGTCGTGTTGCTTCTCTACGGTAATTTTAAATCCAGTATCCAAGAGCTTTTTAACGATCTCGGGCGTGATAGGTACGCGATGCTCCTGAGACTTGACCTCGGCACGGATCCACAGATGTACGGGCTGACTAGTCATTGTGTGTGTGTGCGTATGTCTGGTTGAGTTGTGATACTGTATGCGTGTATATGGCGTCCACAAGGTTTGCAATCGGGATTATATTTATTTCTGTTCCCCTGCGGCCTGCTGCTTCTGTTTGTTTATCGATCGCCTGACATCATCGAACGTAAAAGAAATAATTCATGTCATTCACATACACTTTTAGTGCGTATTATGAACGATTGCACGCTATTCTGCCATGTGGTGCTACCACTCATAATACGCATATAAATATTATTAGCCGCTGATATCATGGTAATTGATTGTTTATAAGATTATGTATGACATCATGAAAGTGTAATGTTGTATAGAAACTATTTTTATTCAGAAATACTTTTAACATGTGTGAATTAAAAGATATAACTTGTTCATATTACACCAATAGAGTCTCAGAAAAGTTATATTTCATCAATTAAACGTCTCGTAATAGTATACTAGCACCACCACGATTCGGTTTTATCCTCGGTAAAGATTTTGCATTGGTGAATTCTTATTCAGATCTCCTAATGTTGATGGACGAGAAATCGAGAATAGAACTATTGGTAGCTGTAAAATAGATTATATTTAGA
Organism: Sphaeroforma arctica JP610; assembly: GCF_001186125.1. Classification (NCBI taxonomy): domain Eukaryota; class Ichthyosporea; order Ichthyophonida; genus Sphaeroforma; species Sphaeroforma arctica. Next base: position 55,658 of record NW_014040346.1, on the reverse strand, counting down.
ATAGAACCGTGAAAAATATCACATGCTTTTTCACATAAATACTTAATTACATTGCCTTCTTGGCTTCTTCTGTTTGTGGCTTTTTGCATAGTGAGAAACTAAAGATTGCTAGGCCGATAAGAGGTGGAAAAAAAAAAGGCTGCGGTCCTACTGTCCTGCCGGCTGCCTGGATCTGCATTCTGCCGTCGGCGCCGTTGTATGATTTTAAAATTTGTATTGATATGTGTATTTTAATATTTGCTCTCTACTACATAGAGAGTTGGAGAGAGTACACGCATACTACATAGTTATAAGGAGAACTGCAATCACCTGTTTGATTTATAAGGCTGCATATGATCACACCACATGTTATAAAAACCAGGCACACTTCTATAAAAGAAAAGTAAGCATACTCGCACACTTCAATACTCGTGCTTTAGTAGGCATCAGCAACACCTCACTATCACCATGCCTCAGCTAGAAGAAAAGTACATCCCGTCATTCGACGGCCTCCTTTTGTTGTATCGCAAATTCGGACCCACCGATCCCGAGGCACAGAAGAATGTACACGCGAACTTATGCTTAGTGCACGGTTTTGGTGAGCACTCTGCACGTTTCAACCATGTTTCCGAATCCTTTGTAGAACAGAACTTCATCGTGCACACAGTTGACTTGCGAGGCCACGGATACAGCGGTGGCCCACGCGCTGATGGTTTATTCTCCGAGTTAATCAAGGATATAGGCGTACTCATACAGCAGGCTGATCCAATGAAACCTTTATACTTGTTTGGTCACTCTATGGGTGGTTTGGCGGTGTTAAGATACATCCAAACCCACCCATTATCTCGTATTGAAGGGGCTATCATCGCATCACCATTCTTGAAGCTCACCAAGGCCTTGCCGTGGTGGAAGGCTCTGATGCTCAAGCAGGCAGCGGGCGTCCTCGGCGAGTTTCTAATAAGCTCAAATATAGACCCCTGTGGCCTGAGTGACGATCACGCCGAAGTAACCAAGGTGTTCCACGACAGGCTTATGCTTCCCTTTATGACTGTGAAGTTTGGTAATCAGCTACTCACCACTGCCAAAGAGGTATTTGACAACCCTCAAATGATGGACGTGCCGTGCTTCTTTGTCCACGGCACATCGGACGCTATCACCAGCCACATCGCTACACAGGAGTATGTGCAGCAAGTGAGTACTCACGACGTGCGATCGCACTGGGTAGAGGGCGGTGCACATGAGCTGCACAACGATACTGGCTCAATGCACACCATTAGACTATGCGTGGAGTGGCTGGTGGAACGTACTGACCCCAAGGAGATGCAAGCACGCAGATCATTCCACAAACGCACACAGTACTCGAGAAGCCCTATGGGCGGGAGAAATAACGGCATGCTCATCACAGGTGGTAGCTGGAACAAACGTCTTAGTACACAGTCTAATTCCTCCTCAGGTGCGAGGGGATTATGGGAAAATGAGAATATTATGATGAACGGTGCATTCGCTGAGAAGAATATACAGAAGTACAATGTGAACCCTAACTTCATGATTATGTGCAGGGTCATAGCATTGGCGCTCCTTTTCACACCGTGTGCGCTCTTGATGGTGCCTGTGCATCTCTTCTACGTGCTTGCGGCATACCTTGTATTCGAGATACAGCTCACTCAGAAGGATCTTCAAGGCTTGCTGCTATTCGGTATGGTATACATATTTGAGATGTACAATCGCATTCCCAAGGAGATGTATGCCGCTACCCCTCCCCCCGGGTCGCAGCCCAATGGAAAGTTCTTCCGCGAGGAGAGCGAAGGCTTCCAGAACAACAGAGATGCCTTGGAGTTTAATGAAGATTTGGAGGAGTGATGCGTATATAAGTATATGTTTTTATGTGGGAAATGTATTATTTTTCCAGATGAGAACATCCAGGAGTGGAAATAAAATTATCTTTGGACCGTATTGTAATGCATGGTAAGTTATCAGGGAGGGATGTGAGAAAGAAACCAGTTTCTATTTAAAGTACAGACACCCATTTTAGGTGGAGAATATTGTAAACGTGGATGAATAATACAGTTATACAAATATATCTAAATATGTATATACCGCTTTATACGCACCTAACCTAGATACAAATTGGTATCGTCAGTAGCGAATTTCTTGCAGTATATACACTTATGCTGTTCATCACGACAAGCTAGGGTATTTTGGGACGAACTTATGCCAGAAAATCAAGGCCACATTATTTAATCGTGCTTGGTAACAACGTACAGTGTGCGCGGATGTTCGATAGCTCAATCACTTGTGGGTTGTTTTACAGAGACAGGGTACACCAGTTCCATATTCGGCTTATGTCTACCCTCTATATACTCGACTAATCAATTCGTATAACTCCACCGCTTGGTCCCCCTAACAGGTTGCTTGCCGTGCACGCAGGCTTGTACAATTTATGCGCGGGTATCTGCCACGGTGATGGTACAAACGTATACTCACCAGACAAATTACTTAAATAGCTTTATCGCCGAGCGGCCTAAAGCACACAACACACCCGTTTGACAGTGAGAATACTTTGCTTTGTACGTTTGTATCTATTGACCACAATCGGGTATATTTCTGATCAAATTCATCTCCACATTGGGGCACAATCCGAACCATTCTAGCTGGCAAGAGTGCAGCACTGATAGTAATTGGCATGTATGATGACTGGACACTTCAGTATAAGTTAATGGTTCGGCAACAACCCTGGGTGTATATATGTGTCCAATGATGAGATGTGTTGCGGTGAGCGATTGATTGGCGTATACGTAGGTCAGATAGAGTTTGATTTGCGATTATATTTCAAATAGGTGTAGCCATACTTCATAGTTCCAACTACTCGTAAAAGATACGTGGCACTCTAAAACACATACATCACTTCCAAATGAATGAACATTAGTCTCTATCTATGAATAGTGGCATATAAGAAGAATTAAAACAAATTAACTTTTGATGAGGCCAAAAGGCGATAAGGCATAAACGACGAAAATCACGACACAGTGCTGGAACCAACCAAGTGTGGGGTCGAGAATAAGTCTGGCCGACAGTGGAGTCCTGGAGCCACCAACAAATAAGTGTGCCAGGAATTGACTGCACTGAGTCGAGTCCCCATCTGTACGCTTTTTATTCTATTTAGTAAGTGGTAGTACAGACTACAAAGCATCAGTATTAGACTATGCGGTATGTATGAGCAACATGAGTGCTGGCCCAGACTTCTGGATAGTCTGATAATTGGCTGTTAATCTATTCTGTGTGTTCGATATCTAATCTCAAAACGGCCAAAAGTTACTTCGTAAGTATGATATAGTAAACAAGCAATTAGTAGCTCCATACATAAAACCATCCACATGATATTACGTCGGACCAGGTGTAAGTTCTGTGTATCATTTGATGAGATTCTGCTATCGTGTGGTGATGTGCGGCTACGTCGCACAGGTAAGGAGAATGGAAAAAAGAAGTCGATGTTGATAACTGTAGCTGCTGGAAGTTTATAGTTCGTATACGAAAGGAAAGCCAAGCAAATAGATGGTCTTACGAACTTCAGGATTGTATATAAAAGGAAAAATCAAGCTATAAGTCACACTGCCATGTGCAGAACAAAAACAACATGCCAAGATAAGGTGATCAGCTGATTTATTTAACCATCCGACCGCTATATTACTCCCACCGTTTGTTGCCACTTTTCAGTCCTGGCGTGCAATGTTTAGTCTGCGTCTTCGTAGCAACCACAGCTACCATAAGGCCGGCCAGGGATAATCATATACTACACGTCAAGGAATAGATTGGACTTGTCGACGACAACCCAGCCCCCACACGTATAATTTATACACCTGCAAATTTATACACAAAGATTTTCGTATGCATATACTGAATATATATATATATATATATTCTTTATCTATATACCACATACGACCAAATCGTCCTTGATTTTTCAATCATCAGCTTCTTGCGCAGATCCTTCGTTTGTGGCCCAGTGATCCTACGGGACTACGCCTGAGCAGAAACGCATGGCGTACTTTTGCTATTTAAAGTCTTCTTATCCCCGAGGGTTGTGAACCGTCGCTATTCAAAGCCTTCTTATCCCCGAGAGTTGAGAACCGTCGAAGACAATCAAACATACTTACTATTTAGAGATAATCGATTTTTAAATAGCAGAGATCTCAGACCTAACAGCAGCAAACTCGCGCTTGTACTTCAGGTATATGGTGATACCTCTTACAAAAGTGAACCAGCCGAAGAACACCAGCATCCACATGAACCAACTCGCAAACTGCTCGTCCTGCTTGTCAGTACTGCTGGATGAATGCGATGATGACTGATGGTCATCTGTACTCGCCTTAACTACTAGCACCAGCTTAATGAGACCCAGACCAAAGCCTGAGGTAGCCCCGCACTTGCCAGCAATGGTGCGACTGAATACATACGCCAGTAAAAAGCCGAGCCAATTTAAGAAAAAGGATATGAACATGGTAGCAACAAAAGTTGAATCGTCCCCGATGGCCAAATCAAAACCTTCGTATACTGTCACAGTTGGGCCGTTTTCGCGCATACTGTATTCAATAGGCATAGTATAGGGCTCTGGTAGATTGGTGTCGAACTCGTCTTCATGCTCGTGTGCTTTCTCATAGTCTTCATATGTAGGTAGATTCTTCTCCACGTCTGCAGTACCTGACACGCCGTTCTTACTATACACGGGCGGAGGTACGTCCATGTTTATACCGCCAGGGCTTTGGCTGATACTTGGTGTGTGTGCTACTAAACTAGTCGACTCGTTTATTGGCTCTTTATCTAACTCTTGATCTGCGTCGGTACTAACTGCCTCATACTGAGGGGCTGCGCTAAATCCGGATGTCGTAGTAGACTGCGCTCGTTCCAGTGTAACATCGTTTTCACTGTCTTCCACACCCGCTACGTCATTATCTTCCAACCTCTGATATCTACTAGTGTCTGTCATGATGGCTACTTTTGATATGTAAGTAACTGAAGTAAATATTTGCCGCCGTCTCATAAGATTTTATTATATATATATTTAGGCGTAGAATTTAAAAAAAAGATATAGCAATTCGGTTCGTGTCGTATCACCGATCACGTATGCATTTCTATGGCCTAGAGTTTATCTAAAAATATAAATATAACCCCGAGAGCCTCGCTCAGGGCCCAGGCCCCAGAGCCCCAAGGCATCTCTACATTTACAGACTAAACTCTACAGAGAGTGTCCGATGCCGAGTTGCATAAATTTGATTTTTAAATTAAAATAGGCATAACCCTCTATAAAATATCAGATACAGTCATACCTCTATATATGTCCAGGTTCCGCCCAGGGCCAAGAATTGGACATATATAGAGGTAGACATGTCTGGGTCAGGTACTACCTGTGAGGTGCATAGGACAGATATGGAGCTGATAGTACCCTTTCTCTCACGATATTTCCTTTTTGCATGCATTTCGGTAGACAGACTAATAATTTTCTCTCCAGCGATCATAAACCTCTGTATAGTTTTAATACTTATACCATATGTTGTACGTGCAGCTTGTACGGCTTCTTTAACTAAATCACTCTTATAGTTATCTCTCCATGGCTTGCTCAAGTCATATTCACTCTTTTTGATAGTGCGCACGACGACACCTTTCTCGTTGTTTGTTAGATTAACTCTCTTTGCTGGAACGGCACACACCTTTGATAACACAGTTTGTTTGTACACATTCTTTTTAATACTATAAGACAGTCTCTTCACTATTGTGTCTGACGCTTCATTAACCCCAGACGATGCACCTTGTTTAGACCTAGATTGTGTCGTATCAACTTCCTGCATTGCATCAGAATCAGTAGTTGTCTGATCTAACAGTGATGCTGCAGATGCAGGTGGCGTCAATTCGTCTGATTGGATTGCTGTTGATACATTTGGTGGCTTGCAGTTATCTGTAGACAAGCAGTAACTGATCGAATTCGTTCCAAACCCCTCCCCAGGATGCACGCCACAAAAGGCATGCATATTACGATCGCAGTACATTTGTGAGCACCTGATGTTGGTTGCGTGATCGTGCACCCTTTCGTGCAACAGCGACCTAAGCTAGGAGTATCCTCCATGAAGAAGAAGTGTACCTATGGCGTGTTCACTGTGTGTAGACTACACATATGAAGCCTCACTGAGATTGTATCCCGGGGCCCACTTACGGTTGGAATGTTGGATCACTCTAGGAAATATTGATGATGAGTAAAAATTTAAACTGAGAGCTTCTGATTAATTAGTTCCAGGGCCCCAAAAGTGGGCCAGCTCTAGAAGGGTCGGCCCAAATGAAAAATGAACATATATAGAGGTAGACACTTAAAAGAGGTAGACATATAAAGAGGTAGACATATAAAGAGGTATGACTGCACATAATAGGACAAATATCACCCGGACAGATAAAATAAATATATGTATGTAGGTGAATGAAAACATATTACATACTCAATTTGGCCGAGGTTTTGGCTTGATTATTCGGGACTTATGGGTAAAAATTCCAATTATTGTTTATAATAAGAGAGAAAATTTGGAGAATAGTGAGGGTGATGTTTTTAAAAACTGATTTTGTTCTTTCTATTTTGATTTTATTTAAAAAACTACTACAATGCGGCAATTTGCGATTGCACCAAACGGCATACAGTCATACATTGCTTACAGGCTGATAGCAGGTGACGTTCACTTCTTTTTTGTACAAAAACGTAAATGAACAATAATAAAAATATAAACGTTTTTCATTGAGATTCTTAATTTTGCTTTTTGTTTCTCAAAAACATCAACACTATGTATGTAGTACAGTAGGAACGAATTGAGGGTACAGGTTAGCTCCCATCTTTCCACTAGGTTCTTTTTCAAAATAGAACAGAGTTGAAATTTATAAAATTCGAGTTTCGGGTCTATCAACTACCAATCATCTATGAAGAACACGGTCACAAAAAGCCACTCCAACTCAAAAATGGGGACTATGATGATTCATGAACTCACGTCTCAGAGGTCTCTAAGACTCACACACATGAAGGTTAAATACTAAAAATAGCCGAGGGCCCAAGGGCCGATACCCTCGGGGTAGACGCCCAGGCCCCAGGGTCGAGAGCCGAGAGCCGAGAGCCGAGTGCCGAGTGCCGAGTGCCGAGTGCCGACTCCTCGAGAGTGAGAGGGAGAGACTGGACAGTGAAATGAGGTTCTGAGCCTCTGAGGCACTCTGTGACTGTCAAGTTGTGAGTCAACTGTCAAGTATGAGCGCACTCTACTACATAGTACCTAGTAGAGTAGAGCACACTCTGCTGGTCAGAACCTCCTGGGCTGGGCCCTGGGCCCTGGGCCAATCTTGGGGGAGTGGGGACTGTGGAGTGTGGACTCACTGGACTGAGTCAATGGTGACCACAGTGGACGCCCAACTGCCTAAGCCCCCAAGTACCCGACACAACCCGCAACCCGCAGTTCGCATGTCGCCTTCACAGCTCAGGGCCTCAATCACCTCAGTAAATATTTACTATAAAATAGTACATGATATATATATTGATTTTGTATAAAAAAAAGGCGCAAAACCACGTAAAAATATTTAGAATGTGTAGAACTTTCCATGGACGGTCGGACTGGAGTCACTGTCTGACCGAGCAGCACATACTTTCGATAGTGAATATGGCAAAAAATTGGCGTATTATTATTTAAAAAAAATATGCACTGAAAACGTTACATATAAAATATGAAATATGACATGAAATTTGGAAAAAAAATACGTAATACGGCAAAAATAATAATATTTGGTATTTAAAAATTGAAATATGCCATAAATATGACATATTCTAAAATATGCCATATTTCTGAAATATGCCATACTTGTGAAATATGGCATATTTATGAAATATGCAATATAAAGTACAATATATACATATTTACGAAATATAATATGCAGTATTTCACGGCATATAGCCTTTATTATGCAGTTCTTTCAAATGATTTATATAGGCATATTGACTGTTTTTTGCAGTTGGTGGCTGTAGTTTGTAGCTAGTTAAAGGAATTGTACAGGTGTATAGTAGCTGGTTTATAGCTGGTAATATATTATCGCATATACGTTTTATTTCATATACTTTATTATATTATATATTTCGTGAATATGTGTACATATGTATATGGTACATATGGCATATTTCTGAAAAATACCATATTTCATGTATATATATACACATACACACACACACACACACACACACACACATATATATATATATATATATGTATATACATATACATATACGTATACTATATACATACATACATAC
>NW_014040346.1:28576-32560 GCF_001186125.1 Sphaeroforma arctica JP610 | reverse complement strand
GTATATATATATTACATATATATATATATATATAGTATATATATATACTATATATTAGTATATATATATTATATCGAATCTGCAACTACATATACTACATATACCGCCTTTCCTTGCATATGTGCACATACATTGCATTTATTGGAGTATATGATACCAAAGACCGTCTCTGCGCACCTCGAAGTTGACGACGCTGAAACGTATATATATCTGTCTGTATGTATGTATGTATGTCTGTATGTATGTATGTATGTATGTATGTATGTATGTATGTATGTATGTATGTATGTATGTATGTATATATGTATGTATGTATATATATTGAAAATTGTATATATACATGTACATATTGATAATTTCATAGATATATACACATAAAACAACGCCCAGCTACATGCACTTATAACATGGATATGTACACATTTTGGAAATGCGTAGACGTATGTACGTATTCTAAATCACGTAGATACATACACATTGTATACTTCCTCTATATCGTCACATTCCTTATCGAAGAGTATTGTCAAGCACAGAACAGGACACTTGTTCCCAACAGCACTATCGCCTGCTCATGCACACCCGGATTGTTCTGTTCTGCCATTTTTTAGACGCTTTTGGGTATCGATGACGATCTTGCGGATAAGTACCAGGAGCAACTCACGGAAGATCCCGAATTGGACAGACACCATTTACGTAGACGTTTTGAAGGCAGCACCCAGGAGATACTAAGACCCGGGGTGGTACGTTTATCGTTCCCGTACTTCATGGACGACAAGGCAGTGGACTTTATAGTCCGTGCAGTGTGTGCCGTGGCTGATTTTGGACATACGCTTTTGCCGGACTATACGTTTAATCCGGAGGACGCGATCTGGACCCATGTCAATTACGTCACGAAACTGTCCAAGAATCGCACATGGCTCGGCAATATTTCATATGCGAAGGTAATTATATATATATATACTCACATCTGCTGATGTATATACTTTGGTGAACGCATACAATGTATATACCTCTTATAAACGGATATACTTTGTAAACGCATATGTATACACCTCATATTCGTGCTGGGTTGTTAATGAATATTGGCCATCAGCATGCACGCCTGAACCATATGTTGCTCGGTTGTACTTCGCCTGTATGTATAATTGTTTACTTGTATGTACTACGTGAATAGATATACACCAACCCATATATAGTCGCACACCCTCCACTAGTAGAGTTTATCTCCATTGCGTTGTACCATGGTGCCCTGTGTCAAAAGTCTTGAATTGTTTCAAAAAAGAGTCGTATCCGTACCCTTGCCTTTGATATCCGAGTACATACGCGGAGGTAAAGCTATAGTCCACCTCATGGTTTTGAATGTATATGCGATACTATTACAATTAGTTCTGCGCTCGAAGCCTGGTCACATGTTTTATCACGCCATCGTACAATGCTTTTTCCCAAACGCTCCACAGACAAATGTTAGAGCTGTCTGGTGGCTATAGCCTGCATAGATGAATCCTGAGTGTTGCTTGCTTCCTCCTTCATACCAAAGTACCTATCATACTCCCTAAACCTACGTTTTAAGAATAGTTCATAGATCCATATTCTCAATGATAGTCATCTACCTGGGCAGGGTGTCTTTGATGTCAAAGCGGCTTCTAAGTTTACGTCGAGAAATAGAAAGGTAGTGACGGATAAGGACGGCAACGTCATAAATATCAAGAGCAACGACGACACGGATACCGGTACGTTTATGTGCATTGCGTATGCTGGTGCTGTTTAACTTGACCTCATGCATGTATACGTACAAGCGTCATTAACGCGAAAAGTCTTTGGCTGTAAGTCCTGCGTAGTTCCAGGCTAAGCGGTGACCCCACTGACTTAACGGCTGCCGGCTATGGTCTGAGTTTTCGCCTAGTCTATGACATCTGTCGTTTACGTATGATTAGATAAACGTTTTGACGTGCAGACTGGATGATATAGCACCCTCTAGTTTATTGTAAATATCCAGGCTCATAAGCTAGATTTAGGCGAGCGCATAGATACGACGAATCTCATGTATGAGGTTTGAAGATGGTTTGTTCGTATTCATTTTTACGTATGTATGGACCTGTGCGTGTCCATCATAATTACAATCAATATGTACAGTCGTATGTGAAATTCGATACCGAATCCACGTGTATTTGGGGCGATATATAGGAGGACCTGTGCGTGTCCATCATAATTACAATCAATATGTACAGTCGTATGTGAATTTCGATACCGAATCTACGTGTATTTGGGGCGATATATAGGAGGACCTGTGCGTGTCCATCATAATTACAATCAATATGTACAGTCATATGTGAAATTCGATACCGAATCTACGTGTATTTGGGGCGATATATAGGACTATAAATAGTACGTTTTTCTATCGTCACACATTTCTATATAATAAATACAAAAACGTGTGTATAAACCATACATCATAATCTATACACAGGCGTGTTCGATTTAGATGCCGTGTATGAGGAAGGCCTTGCGCTGCTTCAGCAGGGTTCCACAGTTAAGGGACTCCAACGCTCTAGTGGGGCGACCATCAGCCAAGACGCGTCGTGGCTCAGGTAGGTAGATATCAATTTAATTGCATAGGTCTGCATATGTTTAAATCGATGGCAGGATTGCTTGTTGATATCGATTCTGTAATTGATGACTGTTGGGTGTTGTTGCAGTTATGTAATCATATTCTGGACATACTGATTGGATATATTTATGGGCACTAAGGTTATATCTCCACATACTTCTCATTCACATAATATCATACAACTCGCATCCTACACAAACGCTATATCAGTACCATCGTCTTATACAAAGTTTTCTCAACGATGCTCTACGTCATCGGTGCAGGTGGTATAGCAACCCCGAAGAGGGCAAGGCCTCGGCCCCCACCGGACCGGTTTGTCCATTCACTCCCAAAGTGTACGATGAAGTTAGTAGTACAGCCAGCTCTGCACAAGAGCCTATATTGTACAAATCCTGTAGAGAAACATATGCCGCGCCTCACAGAGATAGTCAGGCCGATGGGGGTGGGGTGGCTGGGTCAATAGACCAGGACTCGGCTGCACCGGATGAGGGTGCGGAGGGTGTGCGCGAGGCGATTGGGGGTGCGGAGGGTGTGCGCGAGGCGAGTGGGGGTGCGGGCAGGATGCAGGATAGCACTGAGACGGTCAAAGAACCACAGACACAGACACAACTACTCGACTTCACCATTGAGCCGTTTGAAACGCCCGTGTGTCTGCTGCCACGCAAGCCGAAGAGTGCAGAGACTGCTGATGGAGACGGAGCTGGGGATGGGGATGAGGGAGAAGTGTTAGATACCGAACTGTTAGAGGAGGGCAATTTTACGCTGGATTTATTCGATGACGAGGATGCGATGAATGCGCTCAAGACGACCAAGGCGGCGATTGAGTTCAAGGAGCCGCCCACGAAACTGTTCAGGTATGTAGTGTGTAAGAGTGTGGATTGGATATATTTTCTGAAGCAAGTGTGGACCAGTTGTTATTACCTTGTTGGGCTAGTAGGTAGGAGTACCTGGGGATCTGTAGATACAGATCAAAACCGCACGTATGGTTGTCAAGCACCATCCATGCTTGACAACCAGGTCAGTACCATATCGATACATGGATGGTATACCTGGTAGATAGTGGTAGTGCATGGAGACTCACCTTCAGCCTGTCTCTACGTGCATACCCACTCCATACAGAACATTCCAACACACCATCATGGACATGGACATGATCAAAGACGGCGATAGCATCCTGCTGTGTATATCGGGGGGTAAGGATTCACTGTCCATGTTGCATCTCATGCGGCAATACCAAATAGAGGCCGCTAAACGACTGCGTATTAACTTCACCTTTGGCTGTGCCACGGTGGATCCACAGACGGAAGCGTTTGACCCGTCTCCGTTGATAGACTACATGAAGGCCCTTGACGTGCCATATTTCTTCATGAGTCAGG
>NW_014040346.1:17621-28556 GCF_001186125.1 Sphaeroforma arctica JP610 | reverse complement strand
AATAGTTTTCTACACACACACACACGCATATATATATATATATATATGTTAATATATATATATATATATATATGTGTGTGTGTGTGTGTATGTATGTATATGTATATGTATATGTATATGTTGAATAAGATATAAAATTTATGCATATATACATATAGATCTATTATTGTTGTACAACTGTGAATTAAATTTTCGGTCTGAGCTTTCGCATCGACCGGTGACTTTTAAGGCCACGTTCTAGCTTCAGAAGTATATACAATCCGATTTGGCTTGTAGCCACTCCTCTAGAAGGGTTCTTTCACATCTCTTCACCGGTATACTATAAGAAACTCTCACAGGTGTCTATGCTAACCAAATCACGATTGCTGTTGTGTCGCAGGACTTAATTGCGCAAGCGGCCAATATCGACCCGACATCGCTCTGTTCGTACTGCGCGCGAATGAAGAGAGGCATGCTGTACACATGCGCTCGCAAAAATGGTTACAATGTACTCGCGTTTGGCCAACATTTGGATGATCTGGCAGAGAGTTTTATGATGTCGGTGCTGTTCAATGGTATGTGTGGTACACGCGAAGGCTGCAGATTATATATATATATATGTATATATATATATACATATATATATATATACATCTATACATCTATATATATATATCTATATATATGAATATCTATATATGAATATCTATATAAACCTATATTGTTTGTTTGTTTGTTGTGTTTGTATTTTGTGTCTTATGTGTATGCCTATGTGTATTATCGGTGCATACATGTGTGCAAAATATAGTAGCTTGCTGACAATTAAGTTCGAGCTGTTCTTTTGTCATATACACGTCAGTCGTGCTGGAATGTGCCTACGTATTCTGAACACTTGTATTATCTTTTATAGACGTTATTCATGACTGATTGTTTAATGCCGAATATGGCGATTTTAAGGTGCAAGATGTATATGGAACGACATGTCAACGGTATGTGGTATTCTATGCCTCTTGAAAATGTCTGTCAATAGGATTGTTGAATATATATTAGGATCCCTTTCTAAAAGTAGTACGTCGATAGGGTTTACATCTAGGCCTGGTATTATTTCGGTTGAGACGCTGAAGGTATACGAATCGTTGTTTCTATCATACTCGTTGGCAAGGATCTGCTTGTACCTGATTGGGAGGCATTCTGGAAGAGCAATATCTGAGTACTATTCTTACCGTTGATCTAAAAAGTTACACTGCCATCATTGGTATCAATTTCAAGACCATATCTATTCTCATGCAGTCTACAAATCAGCAACTTTCGGTAACGTTTGCCATGTCCAGTCACACACACACACACACACACACATATATATATATATATATATATATATATATAAGCGACCCATGATTGTTTCTCCATCCATCTCTATGGTGATGGCCAAATGCCACGGCGTCGTACACATACACCAGCTTTCGTATCTATTTCTAATTACGCTCACTCCAATTAGGCATGTGCCGTACAATGAAGGCCAACTACACCGTGACCGCGGGTGATCTACGGATGATCAGGCCTATGGTTAACATCCGTGAAAGAGACCTGAGAGAATTCGCGGACACCTCAGGCTTGCCCATCATCAACGAGAACTGCCCCGCGTGCTTCTCCGAGCCCACGGAACGAATGCGCATGAAACAGGTGCGTGAGAGGCATATCCAATTATATGCACGTGCAGGTGTATATGTGCCTGTGAACGCGTATTGTATATATGTGCCTATGTACGTGAATTGTATATATGTGCCCGTGTACGTGTATTGTATATATGTGCCTGTGTGCGTGTATTGATATGCAGTAGACACACACATAACTCGACACACTGTCGTTGTCAACTGGAGATCGGACGATGTATGCTGTACTGCTTTACCTACCACCATGAGTCCCTTGTGCGATTGTGGGTTTTGCTTGTACTTCCCGAGTTGAGGATATTATACTCGGGAGTCGCTGTATACTCTTCAGATCAATGGCGTCGCTTGGAAAGATCAGAACTCTACACTGTATCGTTCATATATATTTTTATTTTAGACATCGATTTTTACATGTAATATGCCAGAGACTAAAGTCCTAGTAAATGGGTTTTGTGTTTATCCTCATGTCGCAGGTGCTAGGTTCTCTTGAGTTGCTGCATCCACACATGTTCCACAGCATAGCTAAGGCCATCCGACCACTCGTAGCGATTGACCGTACCGGTTTGGAAACGGGACAATCCGCACAGGCAGCCGCATTGGGTGTCGCGACGGTATGATATATGTATATACGAATGCGAGCCCTTGGAAAGCTTGGAAAAATCGATTCGATAGGTTTTAGGATCTGTAAACACATGTATGACTCCTAATTGTGTGTTACACATATGTCTGCCAGCCCGTTGCGCGACGCTTCTTCTTTCTTATGCGGTTCTTCACCATTGTTGATTTCTTTACTTTGTATCTGATAGTGTTGTAGTGCTTCTATCGTGTACAATGATTGTCGTCTATATTTTGTGTGGGGTGAAACTCTTCTATTGTTCCGGGGTGTGGTAAGTAAAACCATTTTCAGTCGAGCAAGCAGTCTAATACAAAGATCAGGACGTCCGAAACACTTTGCACACATATCTTTATTCAATACCCTAAATTTCCCGCTACAGATGACCGGTGATGATGTTAATTCCGACGTTGACGATTAGTCACTAGAGCTAATCGAATAAGCAGTGGCCACGAATGAACTGCACTTAAGAGTAAACTTGGATAGATTAAATTTTAAAATAATAGACAATAATACGAACACGATGCACCGTTTTTTAAATTGAGGGCATGGGCCACTCGGCGAGTCTGCCGGGTACAGTCGGCTCTAAAGTCACGTCAACTTTGCGCACATAGTAAATTGGGTTCACTGATCCCAAACCATTACAAGTTAGATCGTTCAGGTCGCAGTGGGACGTTATTGCTATTCGCACGCAGCGACAATAGTTCTAATGGTTGTCTTGCTGTGCTGCAGATACTGTCCGGTGAAAGGATATTTAGCGGTTTGACTGACCTTACAATACATCGTTGTTATGCAGTGTCGTAGAATATGTGGTTAGCTATGTAACCAGTAGTGAGACGACGTATCAGAATTGCTAATATCTCGGTGTGTTTCGGACTCAAGCCGCACTTTATGCCACTTCTCACAAAATTGAATGCTAATTGTATCCAAACTGAACAAACGGGACATACTAGAGATTATTGAATCTCATTTAATACGGTGCTAGCTTCACATGCAGATATGAACAGTTTGCGCTGCGTATACGGAACAGAGCATAACAAAATTTGTTTAAACCGATCATGACCCTCTCGAGAAATATTCTTTTGCTAAAACCTAATCAAATCAATCTCGACAGGTAGGATGTGCGACACTATGTTCTGCAAACAGACGCCATTGTGTGTTTATTATTTATTTATTTTCACTAATAGGGTATATAAATTCTCAACAACCTCCAGTAAAGTATCGACGAAATATAAGGCATTCCGAGTACTCTTCCAGATATCTCTTGGTGGAATTGAAAACATCAGCTGAAGAAATCAGTCACCTAAACGCATAAAGACTTCGGTTGGTGTTTGTTTCTGTAGTATGATTGAGAAGAACGATCAACTCTTGTGGGCCATTTCTTCGCTTTCTACAGTTCGAAATGCAGCTCACTATTTTGTGGTACACACTTCGTGAGCGTTCTTTGGTCTCTAGCGCGTAGTGTTCCGGTTCAAATTGGTTTGTCAGCAATCCAGTTTTCTTGTTCTTTTCCATTCTGTAGTGCGATATAGCCATCCTGAGCGTCGATCTGTGGCCAACCGAAGTGTGTGTTCGCCGAAATGCCTCGCTGCAATTTGATTGTGTACTCTGCGGCATCGTGTGGTGTTGGTCAGCTATAATATTTTTGTCTGTTTATAGTTATTCTTTGATGGTACAACCTAGTACCACTGTGACTGTGGTTTGTGGTCTGTGGAAGGCTCTAATGAATCTAAAGAAAACATCAAAACGAAAACTGGTTTTGTCAGTTGCTTTTAAAAAATATCCCCTGTATCCAACCCAATAAAAATGTCTTGCAATTTGTACTCGCATAACTTCGCAAATACTTTACAATTTACACATTATATTCTAGTAGTGGAGAGCTAGAGTATCTGTGTACAGTGTACACTGTACAAGCAACAAGAGAGGGTCATCAGAGTTCAGACTTCAGAGTTCAGACTCATCATAAGAGTTAAAACTTAAAAGTCTCTCTGATTTCACCGTCGGCTCTCGTACTCTCTCTCCTTCTCTTTAGTCTTTAGTATTTTTAGAAAAATACACACATCAATAATAAGAGAGGTTGAAAGGGAACAGGTTGACTGCTGACACTTATCATTCATGAGACAGGCTGACACCTGTGATAGAAGAGTAAATACTAAATTGTGACTACATAGTGAGTCGTGAGATAAGTGAGACTGTCAGACTGTTTGTGAGAGTCTGAGTCACTGGGACTATGAGACTCGCTGTGAGAATTGAGACTGTGAGTCTGTGCAACTGTGAGAGACTGAGAGTCTGAGTCTTAGACCAGAGTGTGTCAGTGTGAGACTGTGAGACCGTGAAGGTCATATTTAATTTTTCGTAGTATAGGCGTCAATTATCAATAATCAGATCTGTGAGTGAAAGACACTGTAAATAAGTATACAACTTTCGAAGGCGAAAACAGGTTTACTTATATTCAACCCAATAAAGTTATCGTAATTTGTACATACATGCAAAACTTCTCGAGAATTCTGAATACTGTTTCTATAAAACATTCCGGCATGTCGATATTTCTTTTAAACCAAGTACCTACTCGACAAATATCTTGTAAGCGTATCACAACTTACATATTTAACACATGAGTAAAAATGATGCAGTAATCGGAAAATACTTACTTTAGAACAAATTCCAAGTAAATTTCCGGAGTTAAACAACTGTTTGCATATTTTATTGAATGATTTTGATCATTTGATGGTTGCGAAATTCGTAAACTCTTAACATTCAATCAATGAAACTTCTTTAAACTATCGATACCTGTGGTCTAAAATTGAAGACGCTTTCGACTTTAAAATAAAGAATTGTAATTGAATTTAAATAAAATAAAGTTCTAATTCTTGTAACTATTGTCTCCTTGATTGTTTTAAAAACAATGAACACCCCTGAAAATTCACCCATAAGCTTTTGTTTTTGAAGAAGTATCAAAATAAAAGACCTTATTCAATAGCCAATGATATAAAGAAAGCGATCTCATCAAAATATCTTGTTTTATTTAGACCGAGTCTTTTTCAAGCATTTTATGAAAGATGATTGTTTCGTCGGTATTTTGTAAAAATAAAAGGCTAGGTAGGGCCGAGAGGCGAGAGCTAAATAAGTCAGCTAACCTCATAAATAAGTTAAAAGTTATAAATTTTCATGACCCTCTAGAAAAAGAAAAAACAAGGCTGACGGACACTCAAGATGGCCGTGAAATTTTTGTATGTCTTTTTACGTAAAAAGGACACCCTTTATACCTATATATAAAGCCCTTCTCGAATTCAGTGAGTGCAATTTTCAGGCCAGAGAGTATATACGTTCTGTCCTGTTTTTAGGTGCGCAGAGCTGCCAACTGCCAACTGCCAGGTGTCAGAGAAAGGTTAAACGACTATAAATACACTATACAGTGATCCTAGAACTCTATGAGGTTAGGCCGAGAGTCCAATTTTCTAAGAGAGGGACCAGAGGGTCCAACGCTCGGATAAAAATCTATTTACACTTCTACTGTTCTGCAAATAATATTCTGAATATTTTTTAAATTGGTTTGTTTATTTTATTTTATAAGGTCCCTCAGATTTCCCAAAATTCGGTCCTTATTCTCCAAATCCAAAAATCGGCACAAAAAAATTGATTGTCACAGTTTCGGCGCCAAAAATTCCAAATTCCCGAATTCAGTCGTAGTAGGATGTATATAGCTATAGCCTTGTTTTCCTGCATGTTCGATACATTAAGTAAGAGCTCTTGAAACTTCTCGGTGTGAGCTCGCACAGCGCCGGTCTGCCTAATCGCCATCAACTTTTCTCTACACTCAGTCTGCCAGTTCGGTGGCAAGAACCTGTCTTGAACCACGCCAGAGCACGACCACTCAAGAACGTGCTCGCATACTGGAGTTTTACTTGCTCTGGCACCTCATGCCCAAGATTTACTCCTTCCGCGGCAAACATCTGCTCTATACGATAAACCCATTCCCGCACTAAAGATACATCTGCCTTGCCTCCATAGACATCAGGTTTATTGAGCTTCAATGTTGGCCTCCCGACTGCAGCTCGTTGCGGTCGGCCAAACAGTTACTGTATTTATTGCTGTAGCTCAGCAATCTGTTGTTGATATTGTGCCATGTTGTTACCCTCCACCTGTTGCTGTAAGTTAGCAGCTTGTTGTTGATATTGAGCCAGGCCGGCAAAATTCTCCCTTATTTGTACCAACTCGGTCTCCATGTTATGAACCCACACCTGCTCAGCCGATTGGGCCGGCTGGTTTGGCGTACTGTGTCCCTGGCCCGAAATATCTTAATTTATGCTCTCTTAGTGATCCTCAGCTGTGGCAGCTTGGGCGTACCCCATCGTGTTCGAGACATTACAAACTCAGAGGCCCTAACGTTTGCGAAGGTTAGAAAGCGGAGCCGCAAGCAACCCTAGGCTTTAAAAAAAAACAAGGCCCTCACTTTTCCCACAAAGTGAGTTTCTACTTAATAACCCGCTCCAAACGCTGTTCGATCCACTGGGATGAATCCCACGTTAGCGTGTCCGCACGTCTTTTGAGCCCAAATCCTTTTAAGCCTGGTACTGTACGACAAAGTCGTACCGATAACGGGGTTCCTGGTCCTACCAAAGTTACAGCCGTTATCACGCTTCCTTTTCGCTGGGAGAGAGCGCCGTCCTACGATCAACGTCAATACCATGTTAGTGGCCCTTTCAGCAGCTTACATTATAAGGTCCCTCGAATTTCCCATAGTTCGATCCTTATTCTCCAAATCCCAAAATCGTCCCAAAAAATGATTATCACAGTTTTGGCGCCAAAAATCCCAAAATCCCAAATTCAGTAGTAGTAGCTTTATTCTTAGGTTTACGATATAAGCAGTCTTTAGTCCTCTTCGTCCTTGTATTCCTTATGTTCTTAGTGAAAGTATGAACTCTAACGCTGGACGTGGACTGCATTTATAGTCCGCTGGGACCTATCTCTATCTATTCCCGAACGAACTTGTACTACTAACATCCTAGGCTATTATCTATAACTATAACACTCGTAGTGAGAAGGAAAGGCACGGGCCTAGAAACCCCTTTGCTACGATGTTCTCGAACTTTCTCATGCCGTCATCGTCTATGTATATTCGTAGACACTTTGCTCTATTCGTGAATATACATAGACGATTTTAAGTATGACCCATGTAGAATGACACTCAAAAATCATCAGGGCCTGGTTATATACGATTAACCCTGGTTTGGGCCCTGAAATAGGAACCCAATATGAATTTCCGGAATCATGACTCATCATTCGGGACCCGCCAAAATTCAGGGTACCGAAGAGTCTCGAAAATTCATTAGGAGTCCCGAAACTCTTACAATTTTAAAAAAATAACACTGTTTGGAACGTCGAAGAAACACTGAAACAGTTCATGTATCTCGTGAGCTGGAGTGTATAGAACTATGTATCACTATTTTCAACATGCAAGAATCTTTTTATCTCGTGGGTTAGAGTGTATAGTACCTACGGAGGTACCTTTAAAAAAACACAGAATATAACTAAGTCTCCAGCAATTTAACACAAATTGAGCAAATAACTGTATCTGTATCTGACAGGGTTTCCCTACAGTCGCAGTCACCAAGTTTGCTGTGCTGTGCCGGACCACCCGCTACGAAGCGTAGGGACTGTTTATTGAATGAAAAGTCGACTGTATTTGCCCCTGGTATTGTTCAGAAGTACACCAATTGCTCGATTAAACTGTCAGACGATGGATCGTGATATGCCTCCAGAATACACTGTGTTATAACTCTTTATTTATACGTCTCCTGGATCGAACGTCTCGTCCACATACACTACATGATAAGTTTCGATGATATCTCCGACCTCATACTCGCCGAAGCCATCAAGCCGGATACCACAGTCTTGCCCCTATAATATATGACGAGAGAAGAACAGTGTGAGATACTAACTAGTTACATATGTCGGCACTGGTAAGGCTCCAGCACCAGGGAATAGCTTTAAATGTATGGGTTGAGTTTCCAAACAAAACTCTGGGTTGCGTGAGCCCAAAACAATGATGCACAATCTGCGGCAATCTTGACGTTGTCATTGTATATGCGTGTATAAGCCATAGTGTATCTCAAAGATAAGTAACCTGTTAAGTGCACACATATTGTATTGCAATGTGATTTAAATGCAATGCAAAATCCGTATGCTTCCGTTTATCGGCACTGTAACCATAAAAAAAATCGTCGATTGTATCCGGTCGGAACATCGGCTCACTCGGTCACCCAAACAAAGATCAGAAAGCCCGTGTACACATTCGAAGACACATAAACACAGCAGTTCAGCATGTAAGCACGTGAAAACTGCACAGGCAGACAGCTGTAGTAGGCTTATGTTTTGCTTACATTCTTTAAGTCCATGGACACATTCAAAGACACATAAACACAGCAGTTCAGCATGTAGACACGTGAACACTACACATGCTAACAGCAGTAGTAGGCCTATGTTTTGCTTACATTCTCTAAGTCCATGTACACATTCAAAGACACATAAACACAGCAGTACAGCATGTAGACACGTGAATACTGCATATGCTAACAGCTGTAGTAGGCTTATGTTTTGCTTACATTTTTTACGTCCATGTACACATTCAAAGACACATAAACACAGCAGTTCAGCATGTAGACACGTGAATACTGCACATGCTAACAGCTGTAGTAGGCTTATGTTTTGCTTACATTCTTGACCAATGGGACGACGTCCTTGTGATGACGCAGCTCCTCTGCATCCTGACCATCCCACAGAGTCTGGTTCCCTCTACGAACTCTGTATAGTGACTTCTTTTTTATCTGCCCCTCTGTGACCCGGCAGCCCGCGACCACAGACTTATTCCTATCTCTATACTCATAGGGAATAACAACGGAACAAATGTATTAGTGCCATTCCTCCCTATACCCCGTTGTGGGTAGCCGATGAACCAAGAATATGGGCGAGCATCAGTGGAAGGCGACTATCGCATAGCATGACAGAGAAATGGATCCAGATTCAGACTCATGGCGGAAATCTGAATACGGTTCAAGCTCAATGTTTGAAAAGGGGAGCAGAGGAGAGTTTGTGGAATATCACATTTCTAATGTGGTACACACGAGTGCAGACAGATTCTATGACAACCAAGCCACATCTTTGTACATACTGTAGACATGGCAGAAGTTATAGCTATAGAGGATATCATATGGGACGCGCGCTTAGATGTATGATATTATATGCACGGACCGACCCAATTGCAGCGCTCGGATGGAATAATCTATACATATTAAATGACCAACAGATCTGCCATCACTCGAACCTACATAGCCACACATAAATTTAAACAGCGCGTGTGCACATATACGCATATATATATATATATATATATATATATATACTGGTGTATACATATGTAAATCCATGCCTGTATATAGACTCGTATATAGATGTGAGCGAATGCACAGAATGATGTACATATAACACAATATCCAAAGACAAGCGTCATATCTACACGTCAAAAACGAATACCTCAGGGGGAAAACCTCGTTAACGATAGCAGCTCCGTCCACTTCCCTCGTCTTGAGCTTAGGCAGCCTTTGTGAAAGCTGCTCCTTGACTTCGTCCAGGATGTGGTATATAACCTTACGTGAACAAGAAGGGATATTGTAATCAGAGAGGTCGTAATGTATATATATATATATATGTAATCAAATCAAACAAACAAATATACAATACAAACCAATCCGACAGTGTATAGGGTGAATTTGATAATATGTAGACACACATGCAGACACGCATGAAATCGGACAGCTAAATAAATATCGAAAACATTCTAATTTAGAATACCTTGGATTTGGTGATATGTACACACCATATATAGACCATAAAAAGGACCACAACACAGCATACCTTGGATTTGATGATGTGTACACACGTATACAGGCATACATGAAATTAGACGGTTAAATATACAACAACAAAAGGACTACAACACAGCATGCCATAGATTTGATGATATACACATGCATAACGACATAGCTGAAATTAGACAGTTAAATATACAATAACAAAAAGAACTATAACATTGCATGCCTTGGATTTGATAATATACACATGCATAACGACATACCTGAAAAAGTGAACGATTAAATATACAACTACAAAAAAGAACTATAACACAGCATACCTTGGATCTGATAATAAACTCATACATAACGACATATCTATAATTAGAACGGTTAAACATACAACAACAAAAAAGAACTATAACACAGCATACCTTGGATTTGATTATATGTACATCGGCCTTCTCGGCCATTCGCTCTAGAGCCGCAGGACAAGGCGCATTGAAGGCTACCACCGCACCCTCCGCAGTTATAGCCCGGTCGATGTCTGACTCAGTTATGGGCCCTAAAGAAGGGGATGGGATACAAACAGTAGTTTATATGCATACATGAGTTGAGTAATCGCATGTACGACTTTTTGTATTTAGGTAACTACCCGGAGCGGTAGTGACAGCTTAGTCGATATCCGACGTAGTTGCGGGACCTTTTCCATGCAGGAAAGATAGTATATGATAAGTGTATGTGGTCCACTGGATATAATGATATTCTGTGAAAGCTTCCCACTATAGCAGCAGTGGTAGCTCGATCGATGTCCGACTCACGA